>NW_020664497.1:2170904-2206478 GCF_002925995.2 Terrapene triunguis | reverse complement strand
CTTTGTTCTTTGTCAGCGCAGGGGTTGAACTAGATGACCTCTCAAGGTCCCTTCCAGCCCTACATTTCTATGATTCTATGATTTATAGTGCCAGGAAGATTAAATAAACTATTAAATAAAATAAACACGCTTTACACATAAACACCTTTTCCAAAGGCTATTTCCAATTTTTTAAATAAAGAATTATATCCTCCTTTCAATAGCATGTTTGGCTGGGGAAAGTGTTGTTTGTGGAAGTCCCTTACTGCCAATAAACTTTTGTAAAGAGAGGTGGGGGAACAAAAGAGCTAAGATAGTTACAATATAGAAGACAACTAAAACAAGCTGTAAATTACTGTTAGAAGAGCAAGCCAGGAAGCAAGTTGGGTTTACTGATCTCTTTATTGACGTTTAGGGGAATTCATGAATTATTTCACAGCAATATAATTAGCAGTGCTGGTATATGGCTATCTAGGCTTAGAACAACAATGAATCTTTAGAATAATGAATGCTGACATGATGCAGTTGATATACAGTGAGATTTATATTCCATTTACAGATTCATGGACTCATAGACTTTATGCTATCAGGGACCATCATGATCATCTAGTCTGACCTCCTGAACATTGCAGGCCACCGAACCGCACCCACTCACTCCTGTAATAGACCCATAACTTCTGTCTGAGTTACTGAAGTTCTCAAATCATGATTTAAAGACTTCAAGTTACAGATAATCCACCTTTTACACTAGTTTAAACCTGCAAGTGACCCAGGCCCATGCTACAGAGAGAGGCAAAAAAAACCCAGGGTCTCTGCCAATCAGACCTGGGGTAAAAGTCATTCTCGCCCACAAGTATGGAACTGAATTGAACCCTGAGCACATCGTCAAGATCCATTAGCCTGATACCTGGGAAAGAATTCTCTGTAGTAACTCAGAGCCCTCCCTATCTGGTGTCCCATCATGAGCCATTGGGGATATTTGTTAGTAACAGTCATGGGTCAGCTACATGCCATTATAGGTAGTCTCATCGTATCATCCCTTATCAAGCTCCGTCTTGAAGTTAGTTAGGATTTTTGCCCCACTGCTCCCCTTGAAAGGCTGTTCCAGAACTTCACTCCTTTGATAGTTAGAAACCTTCACCTAATTTCAAGCCTAAACTTGTTGATGTCCAGTTTATATCCATTTGTTCTTGTGTCAATGTTGACGCTTAACTTAAACAATTTCAATAACTCCTTCCCTCCCTCCCTGGTATTTATCCCTCTTATAGTACTGATCTAACTTCCTGAACAGTCAATTTGTGTGAAAATGAAGTGTCTTATGTGGTAACATGATAAATATCTGAATACATTGATTGAGTGAAAACATCAAGGCTCGGGACAAAATATTTAGGGTGGCCCAGAATCATGAGGCCTCAACAGAGGCAATAGGATGAAATTTTAGCAGGTTATCAGGACAGACTTCCTGACAGTGAAAGATAATTGTGGAATTACCCCACAGGGTTTCATTGCCACCCTCTGTGTCTGGCTCAAATAGAGGATAAATAACCTACTAGTAAGGGAGAGCCCCTTTTGCTTCCACATGGCAAAGGCTTGCATATTTTGAGCCAATGGGACTGTGGGGAATGTTGCACATATGTGGTTTACTTGGTCACCAATTTAAGCACATGGGTTTATTCCAAATGACCTGAGAGGTCTTCTCAGTTATTAATTACTCTTATGCTTTGAACTATGCAGAGCCTTTCCATCACTGAACAAGCAAAGATTCTTCTGCTTCTGAGAACCTCATGCCCTAATTAAAATGGGCAGAAATGTAGATCTTTACTTTGCCATATAAAGTTGGCAAAATTTTGGAAAGTTTTGTTTAAAAAAAAAAAAAGGTTACTGGAAACTTAACTGAGCACACTAACCTTCCTTTCCTCCCCTATGTTTAATTCATAGCCCAGACATTTTTGCATATGGAAAAATGGAAGAAAAGTGCCCCATATTTTTCCTTCCCTCTGGAGAAACTGTGCTAAATGAACTGTGATTTGCTTTGCCTTTCTGCAACAAAAGTGTGTGTGTGTGTGTGTGATCTATGTACCTTAGATACTTACATGGCCCTCATTATTGCAATATCTGAACATCTGTTACACTTATGTTCACCCCAGAATGACAATCCCAAAACACCCCACCCCCACCCCCCAAGACTTGCAGGTAAGCTGTCAATCAAAACGTGCAATAACCATGAACCAGTTAAGTCAGCAACAGTCTGAGCAAAACATAACAACAGTCCAAAAGTCAGATATGTAGCATCAGACCCTGAGTAGCTGTGCACAAACGATGCTACATACACAAAAGAAGAGGAACTGGAACACTAAGCAGGAAGGCACATACACCAGACATCATAGCACCTGACATTCTCTAATGTATTTATCCCCAGAACATTCCTATGGCAGTAAAGTGCTATTATTTCCATTTTACAGATGGGAAACTGAGGCCCACTGAGGCTAAGAGACTTCCCCAGGGTCTCAAAGGAAATCTTGAAAAAGAGACTTGAACTCACTTGCCCCAAGTCCTTTCTTCTTTATATCCTTTTCCCAATGTTTTCAAGTATTTGTCCCTTCTAAAGCAGAGCTTTACTCTGTGACAGAAAGCAATTGCGCTGATTTTAACTCACTGACAATTTTGTGAATTAAATTATAACTAAAAGGTCCTGATAGTAGAGAAGAAAATTGCTCTAAAAAGTGATTTCTCTTGGCCGTAGAGAACAGAAATATAATACATAGATAACTGGGTAATCGGCATTGTAATGTTTAACAGTGTTCCTAGTACCTTAAAACCTCACTTGTCTTGCAGGGTGAATTCCACTGAATAATATTGAATTTCTTTAAAAAATAATCCTTTCCAGCAAAAGGGATTTTAAGTCATCAGAGCCATCCTAACTTAGCAATGTAATTTGAGTTTTCTCTCACTAAGATCAATTTTGACATAAAAGTAGTATACGAAGCTATAATTCAGTTTTCTGTGTCCTGCAACTTTAAATGTGAGTTTTCTACCTTACTATCAGGGGGCAGAGTTGAGCAAGGGAGACCCTGTTTCTCTTCATGAAGATTTTATGTTTATGCTTTCTTTGTTTATTATTTTCTTTGAACTAAAAGTGAGTGAGACTGGAAGTACCTGTCTTGATCTTTGTGTATAGAGGCCACAACAGGAATCAATATCACTACCTAGAAGAAGTGCAGTCTGTGTGGCTTTTTTTAGCCTGGATTTCATATGCAGAGACTATCAGATACACTTAACTGAGTTTAGTGGATTATGAATAGAAACTCAGGTGAAACCAACACATTTATTTCTCTTAGGCGTCAATGCTAATCTACAGATTTTTATCTTAAATGTAAGGCAAGTGTTTTTTTTCTGATTATCACTCTCAGCCCTCATTATTTTACAAATGGAATCAATCAAGCATCTATTCCTATATAACTGGCATTATATAACAACACTCAGATCTAATCAGTGCTAGTTGTTGTAGTGAACTAGTAATTTTAAGAATCTTACACTTCTTTTCTATGTAGGTTAATTTTTTGATGAATTTACAGGTCACTACAACTGCATTTAGTATAAAAACAAAGCTGGTAAAGGATGCATTTTGTCAGTTACCAGCCAGATGGTGGGAAGTCATGCATGGATAGAACTTTTTTGATATTTTCGTTTTTCTGCATCTAGCGCTCAGCCTCAATCCAGCATAGAACAGGTATTTAACTTTAAGTGCATGAGTAGTCCTAATGAAGTCAATAGGACTATTCACATGTTTAATGTTAAATATGTGCTTAAGCTCTTTGATGGATCAGGACCAGATAGCTCAGGAACTTGCAGAATTGAGCCTCTCAGGAGGAATTCATCCCTGTGTCCCTTGATGCAGGCACTAAGGGGAAATGGCTTTTAGTTCCCCAATTCTGGGGCTACTGGAGGCTATTTGGTCCCCTGGTGCAGGCTAAGGCTGCTCTTAGTTGTGATTCAGTTGCAATGGCCCCCTATGAGCCTTCCAGTCTCAGCAAGAAAGCCAGCGATGAGGAGTAACCCAACTATACTTCCTCCCACCCTCATTTAATCACAGAATATCCTCTTCATTATGGAGTAGTGTATAACCAGCAGAGAGAACTTTGCACCTTCACTGGGGGTATTTCTTATGAGGTGGAACCTTTGAGTGGCTATGGAGCAACAAAGAATTTAGCCCCTGGTCTCCATATGTGGTATCACTAAAACCATTTTGATTACCTTAGATGCTTGCGCAGCATATGTTAAAGACAGTCTTAGATATAAAAGGAACCAAATATATATACTGTACTTTCTACTTTTCCATACACTTTTGAAAACCTCAATTTTTCTACCTATGTTATCACAAAATATCTTTAACAATAATATTTTTCATAACTAATAATATTTTAGATTTTTAAATGAATGAATAAAAACACACATTACTTCAAACTATAATGGGTGAGATTCGCAGCTGGTATAAATTGGCATGGCTCCACTAGCTTCTAAGGAGTTATGTTGATTTAGACTTGTTAAGAAGCTGGGCAAATGTTGTACATAAATATCTTGGTCATGAAAGTTTTGGTCTTTGGGAATGGGTCAGTTCTTTGCTAGGAGGGAAATAAATATGCACAAAGCATACAAATTATACACAGCATAGATAATACATGTTACTTAAATGTAGTAAGTACTCTAGAAATGTGGTGTTTTGAAAACTGATAGACAATGGGAAGTGTCCAATTTGATAATGAGGTAATTGAATAATAATAATAATTAAGAATAATAAAATCTTGAATGCATTTGCAAAAAAAGTAGCTTGAATGCAGTTCAGTGCCTGAATTGATATCACAATTGTGTTATTCACTATCTGCAATTCAATATTTGGCATTCCTTATTCTTCTGTTGAAAAGTTCCATTCTTCCAATCATAGACTCATAGACTTTAAGGTCAGAAGGGACCATCATGATCATCTAGTCTGACCTCCTGCATATTGCAGGCCACAGAACCACATGAATGCACTCCAGTAAAATAGACCCATAACCTCTGGCTGTATTACTGAAGTCCTCAAATCATGATTTAAAGACTTCAAGTTACAGAGAATCCCCCATTTACACTAGAAGATCTATACAAGCATAATAATCCATCATGATTAATCAAACTGATCCACTCACAAACAGTTAGTAAAAACCCCTTAGTCTACAAATTATTTGTCTGAAATGTTTGGCAAATATTTACAAATCATGAATATGCTTGCAGCTAGTGGGACTGATGTATGAATGATCTGTGAACCAAGATGTCAGAATTCATAGGATTTGTGTTTTTATTGATGTATTCTCTTTCTTTAAATCAGCAGCAGGGAGTTAAGTAGCCAGGTATTGGGAAGATTCTAGGCAGAAGCTCTCTACAGCAAAGCAGAGAAACGAAGAAATCAGAGAATCTATAGGGACAATTCCGTTTACATTATTCTAATAAATCTATTTGTTTAGTACTAGAATAAAATCACTCTTTTTCCTGTGATGTGTTCATTCTGCTTCAATCAATTACTTTCCCTTGCAACTTATTTCATGGGTTGCATGTATTTGCAGGAGCTGTCTCACCATTTCATGAGGATGAAGTGGTAACTGGCTTCTGCTGCCACAACCAGCTTCTGCTCCTGAACTGGTCTTGGTGCTCCTCCCACTATTGAACTAGCTCCTCCAGTCCCATTCCTCTGCAGAGAAAACTCTTCACCCCAAAATTTAACAGGAAAGAGTAAAGCAAAAAAAATAAAATGGTGAACATTGTTCCCCAAAACATCACTGCATTACCCTGCTGCTGTAACTCCATTAACTTCAATTAACTGGAGTAATGCAGGGGTGATTGCAGCGCTTTGCCTCCAGCAGAACCGTCTAGTCTCAGCTAATTGATCCCCAGGACTAGCTGGTAAGGTGATTCATCCCTAAGAGTTCTCTGGGCAGATTATTGTAATGGTAGGTTTAGAGCCAGTCTTACAGTAGATCCAGGCTTGCATCAGGTGCTGCTTCTGGCACATAATTACTATCCATATAGTTATATCTTCATATGAAATAATTCTACCAAAGATCCCTTATTTTCTGGTTCTTCCTCTATAGAGTCTGGTAACTTTAAAGAACCTTTAGCCATTGGGTCTAAATACCTCAAATGAATGACTTGCTCTGTTTTTAATACCCTGCATTTTCTGTGTTCTAAATTATATTTAATATGCTAAGTGAATATTATTTTGAAAATGTATCTCTAATTGGTCTTTGTTAGACCAAATGTTATATTACTTTGCATATAAAATTATTCTTATATAAAAAGTGAGATGTGTGCTAATTGTGTAAAATATGGTGGTAGAGGCATTTTTATTTCCTGCTATAAAGAGAGCGGTCATCATTTGTACCAGACCATCTGCCAGTTGTAAATGTTACTTCAAGTGGCATACCTGTTTTGATTATTCTTTCCAAACCAGATACCAATTCCTTTTAGAAATCAAATTAATGTGAAGGGACATTTGGGGTGACTCTGTGGCTCAGGAGGCTGGTAATGTGACATCTCTGGCTAACCAATTTAAATCCAGCTCAGGTCAGTAGAAACATTTCTACTCTTGGATAACTATCTGGGGCCCTATATGAAATGAGTTCATGGTGACAGCTAAGGTCCTAGGAGGTAAGTGTCCATGCTACCGTTAGCACAAAGAGGCTAATCCAATTCCCTTAAAATCAATGGGACTCTTTAGATTGGCTTCAATGGGAACAAATTGACCTCTTTGGTGGTAGTCTCAGCAGGCTAAGGGTCGAATGGACATGCAAAATGAACTAACCGTGGGGTGCTTAAGCTTAGATTTGTTTTAAATGGGTGCCTAAAGTATTATTCCTAAATCCATATTTCAGCACCTAAGTCTGTGGCTCATTTTCAAAAGTGCTGAGCACTCCTTCACATCACAGCAGCATTCTGTTTACAATACTTATCTCATTATATCAGATCATCCCATTTTGTGTGGAAAAAATAGTAACTGAAGACTACATATCATAATGCATATGCATAAGGGGCAAGGATTAAGTTTGTCCGGGCAACTTTGATTCTTGCCATTCCTAACTTTTGAGTACTTGACTTTACAACCTTAACATTCTTATAACCTAGTTTTTTGTTTGTATGTTTGCATGCAGTTTATTATTTATATTATGGTAGCACCCAAAATGTGCTAGTTATTTCTAGAAACAGAGGAACTCATAGTCTCTGCTCTTTATTTCAAGATTTGGTTGAAGATTTGAGGCTGTCTCTTTCTTTAAATACCATGGAGCCGACAAATTCAATGATGGCACGACAGATAAATGGGAAGGGTTGGACAAGTATTATACACACTCAGTTCCAGTTATATAGGCACCCACAGAATCTAATTGTTCTACTTGTTCAGTGATACAGTTTTGCATCTCTCTATTTCATCTATGTGTCTCTTAGGACTGGTTCATTTTTATCATAATCCCTAGCTTTAACATGGCCACTTGAAGATCAGACAGATCTCCATTCAACACTATGATAGTGTCTACATATCTGACTTCATTTAGCCCTTTCTCAATTGATTTTCAGACATTTTTCTTCAAAGTCCAGTGTCTGGAAGATATTTTCAATGAGAGTTTTGAAGAGCTTGTATAGAGATGGTAATCTTGAGTAGACATAATATAAAGCAAACGTTTCATTTTCATTTATGTTTTTCAAGTACTGAATGTTGCTTTCATCTATGCCTTAGCCATATAAGGCTTTTAATATGAAATCATTTTCCATTAAGTCAGAATGCCATATGTAATGAAAGACTATATTCATTTATCATCCATAGTAAATCATTTATCACACAGCAGAGATATATTGTAGAAAAACCTAATCAAAGCTTTTCAGTTCTTCTGGCTGGTTAAAATCCAGCATAACAGGGAGATTGCTCAGTAACTAGGTTAAAACTTTTAGACATAGAAATTGGATTTATTAGATGATATTCAAGTAGAGTTGGTGCCTTTGTATTACTGTGATTAGTGCATTGGAATTGAGATAGACTATAATGTTATTGTTTGGGTTTTAAATTTTTTTGTGTCTGTGTGCATGTGGAACAGTTCTACAAACCTGCAATGTGAACAATGAAAGTCTCTCTTGGCTTTTCTGTTTAATTACGTTTGAAAGCTGCAGGACTTTGGTTTTGGTAGCTGCTTGGCCAATATGCTATGATTAGAGCTGAACAAACAGTTGGCAGTGACAAATGTATTCATTGTGACTCTCTGATGTAAAGTGAGCTGAGATAGCATGGAGAGTAGGAAGTTGCAATTTACAGCTGGTATAGGTTAGCAGTAAATTGCTGCCCCCTGCATCAAAGGGGAAGCAAAGAAGGAATTCTGTCTCTGAGGATTACATGCTATTCCTTGCCCGTATCTACTCAAATTCTTTTAGTTTTTGGTCACTGTGAGGATATCTAAATCACGGTAAATATTTCTTAGGCTTGAATTTTGTGTCCAGTAAACTTCATCAGATGTGTCTCATCTCTTTTCTGGCACTAACATACTTACGGCTAAATCCCAACTCAGTTTTTGCCTAAGCTTTATTCTGACTTCACTTGATGTTTGCCTGAATGAAGACTTCAGGATTTGGCTCTTAGTAAGTTGTATACAGTATATCTCACACTGGAGAATAATTACTTCAACTTTGTTTTGGTGCAAACCTTTCATAATTACAAACAGACTTTCTGATACAAAGTCACATCTTAATTTTTGTTCTGCGCCAATAATTGCAGCTGTCTCTTGACTGGCATTGAATCAGGTTTTAATTCTGAACAAGCGGTATTGGATTTTCAGTGTTTTATATGCCCACCATCAAACTATGAAGACAAGAGATGAGATGGTTCATCCAAAATTCCTCATACCCACACTATTCCTGCCCAACAGAATGAGAAGGTGGAGGAGAGTTGCTTATTCTGCTTGCATAATTATATTAACTATTATAAGGGATTACCTAAATAGAACTATCTTTTGGAGCTGGTTGGGATATGAATACTGTTTCCTGTGAGAATTTTCAAGATTGTGTCATTTTAAACATTTCATTCTGATAATTTTGAAACATTCTGTTTCAATTTTAACCTTTATTTGTTTTTGTTTTTGCATGTTTTACTTTAACTTATTTCTAAACAAAGTTTGTGTTACACAAAAAATGAACTTTTTTCTTTAGAAAAATATCAACAATTTCAAAACTTGAAACATTTTTTTAAATTGGAAATTTATTGAAACTGACCCTTTCCTGCAAACTGGTTTTGGTTTTAACAAATCAGTATTTTCCAATGAAAGAAAATTTTCATTCCCAACCGTCTCTAACAGATAGATAGTTTTCCTAAGGTAACCCTTTGTACCAGTTAGTCTGACCATGAAATAGAATAATCAACTGTCAGAATAATGAAAATGAAATCAGGAGCACACAATGTATTGCATGTCTGAATAAATAAGACTACTCAATGCTTGTCTTCTGTACAACATTTTATCATATTAGAATATAGCGAAGACGAATTGAATTAGCTAACATGATGCTGTCTATGACTTTGCAGTGAATATAGACAAGGGCAAGACACGTTCAATGTCATGTCAGCTAGACAGGGTTAAAACCTACTGGGACCAGGAGTTATCCATGAGTAGATGACATAATGCTGAATATGACTTCTCCTTGTCTATACTGCCTGCAAAGTCACAGTTAACACTGTGTCAGTTAATTACACTTTTGCAATCATGTTGTGATACAGTTTTGTAGTCAAGTCAAGTCCTAAAGTGCTTTCTTTATGGACAAGGTGGTCACAATCTGTGGTTGTTAGCTAGCTGTTTGTTCTTTCATTTCCCTTTCAATTCCTAGCTTTCATTTCAGAATGATGTGTTGCAATGATGTTGCCCTTTTTAACCTATTTATCCATTGAGATGTATTGTGAGCTAATAACTGATCTTCTAAGAAGTTGGCCAGTTTGTTCCCACAGCTCTTAACATTTCTTCTACAGTTGACGTATTGTTGACATTTTAAATACTATCCAGTCTTGGCATATACTTCCCCATCTCATTCATTTTTTATGATGACTTACCAAATGCCCAGCTCGGTCTGTTATACTTTTAATTTTCATATTTCCAGTCATGTTTTTATAGCAGATAAATTCAGTTCTATCCATTTTGAAGTCTTCTGCATGACAGCACACTAAATTACCACTCTCTAATTGTTGAACTCTTTTTCTTTTCATCCTCACCTCACTACTACCAATTACTATACATACCAGCTGACTTATGTCACGTCTGTTTTCTAATCATTTTAATCTGCTATGGTTTCTGCATTGATAGTGTTTGAGTGTAGTCTTCCAGAAAGAGCATTTCTGTAGCAGAGTGGAGGCAATGTCAAAAAATTGTTACATTTTGTTTCTCTCAGACTGTGAAATTAGAGTTTTCATTGATAAAATATCTGATGGAAAAGAAAGGATAGAGTGAAGAGGAATTCATACCTTGAAATCACAGCATGAGGTGGTTCCGGAGATTGGCTATAGTATGTGGAGTCTTTCATTTCTAGGTCACTAGTTCAAAATCCAGCCTCATTCATCTAGAACCAAAAGTTTAGTTTTGTTTTTGTTTTGAGTTGTTTTTTTTAACCAGCTAATCGACATTTAGTACATATAATAAATGAGCTGATGGTCACAGACAAGCTCCTATAGATGGATGTAATATCCCGATTCTGCAAGTTACTTAAGCATCTGCCTAATTTTAAGCATGTAAGTAATCACACTGACTTAAATAGGACAATTAATGTGAATAGCTCTATTAACTTCAGTTGGGCAACTAGGATGCTTAAGTATCATGCTGCGCTATCCTGAAACACCATCTCATTTGGCATTAATTATCAGTCTTTTTATTTGGCTATTTATCATAATTTATAAATATGTGAACTGGTCCATAGTCACCCATCCTGTAATCTAGGCACCCTGACTGAACAACACTTCACTTTGTTCCCCACAAAAATTAATGTAATAGAATAACCCAATGTGACATGTTTGTCAGTCTCATAAGACAGGATAAGATGTAATGGATATTGAGCCTGGATTACATAGGTACCTATGTAGATCACCACCTCAAAATAGGGGAGAGAAATAATGGAAGAGTAGTGTGGGGAATCTTGTCCTCTTGCTGCACCCAATTGTACCTGTTCAGAGGACTAAGGAAGGACTTCATTCATCAGGGCTCATAATTATGCACTTTCGTGACTACTTGAGGTGAAATTAACTCCTATTCAGATAGCCAGCTTAAAACTGCAGGAGTATATTTTATCTTACGAGGAATTGGATAGCAAAAAACTATTATCCAGTGATAGATGTGATCACTGTACCACTGTGTTTGTTTCTCAGTATACAAATAATAATTTTAGGTTTAAAGGAACACAGGCACCATTCCCATAGTCCATTATTATTGTGTATTATTAATTATTATTTATATCACCATAGAATCTAGGAGTACTAGTTATGGACCAGGACTCATTGTGTGATGTGCTGTATCAACACAGAACAAAGAGAAAATCTATGCCTTAAAGAGTTTATAGTCTAAGTACGAGACAAGACAAAACAAATGTTCACAGCTGGGAAAGTACAAGTAAACAATGAGGCAGTATTGGTCAGCATGATAGACACTGGTCTCTGCACATCAGTAGCTTAATCATTCTCAAGTGTTTTTGTAGGCAGCATGGCAAAGGAGAGTTTTAAGGTGGGATTTGAACGTGGATAATGAGGTAGCTTTGCAGATGTTTACAAGGAGCATTTCCCAAGTGTGCTGGGGAGTATGGGAGTGTAGGAGATTGTGGCCATCCCTCTCCATCAGTCTTGGAAGAAGGCCATGTCTCCTCGCTACTGGCAGTGCTTACTGGGGAATTAGCAGTCTCTGAGGCCCTGGCCCTCTAGGCAGGGCCAAGAAGCAAGTAGTCCAGGGCTCTGGCCTCGGGCAGGGTAGAGCACCAAACTCTCTAGGGTCTCAGGCCCTCAAGCAGGGTGGAGCACCAGTCAGTCAGATTCAAAGGGAGGCCATGCCCCCTCACTACAGGGAGAAAACACAAAGTTCCTTGTCTGAAAATCTAACAAGCTGGCATCCTGAACTGATTAGAAGCAAACATCAACAGCTCGCCAAAGAATGAGCGATATGTGCGGTGGGAATTGGCCATGAAAGTGAATACAAGCAGTTTGTGTTTGATGCAATAGTGAAAAGGGAACCAGTGGAGGGATAGTCTAGAAGCAATATCAATCTCCAGACTTAAGCAAACACTCAGGCCAGCAGTGCACTTTGTGGCCTGTGTATACTGAATACTGTACATCCAACCAAAGGAATGAAGCCTTTCCTTAAGGGAACACAATCAACTTGAGATCTAGTCAATTTGAAAAAAAAAATGTAGTGTCAGGTACTGCCTGTGCCACTGCCAGCTTTTATGGTTTCACAAACATATTTTCTATTTGTAAATTTTTTTCTCACCCCATCCCTGTGTGAAAGACAGAAAGAGAAGCAAGAGAGGAAGGATAATCCAATCATTGGGTAGGCTAACCTGGGATTTGGGGGAGAAAGGTTCAATTCCCTGCTTCACCACAGACT
Organism: Terrapene triunguis; assembly: GCF_002925995.2. Lineage (NCBI taxonomy): Eukaryota > Metazoa > Chordata > Testudines > Emydidae > Terrapene > Terrapene triunguis. Next base: position 2,193,867 of record NW_020664497.1, on the reverse strand, counting down.
TCCTGTGTGAGTGTGGGCAGGACATTTAGTCTCTCTTTGCCTTAGTTCCCCCATCAGTGTCAGAGGGGTGACAGAACTTCCCTGCCTCATGGTTTTTGGAGAATAAATATATCTTTAAAAAAATAAATTCTGAGGTCCTCATTGCTAATCAGAGCCATGTAAGTATAACAGATGAAAATGAAGAAAGTATCTAGTCCAATGTTTGTTGAATTCAACAAAAGGGTTTATATTGATTTCAATGAGTATTGGACCCACAGTACACAAAATAAACAGGATTAGTTGCTTTGGTTACTTTTAAAAGCAGTACCTCTTTAGAGGAAAATGAGAGATGAGTGATTTTTAAATTGATAGTGTCCATTTGGTAGCATTATATATTACTGTACATAACAGGAAAACCATATTTCTGTCCTCTTGGCAGACTCCTGAAAAATCCTAAAGTCAGACCTTTGTCTACTAATGCTTTAGCTTTTATTAACATTTATGTTATATTTTACTTTCTTATTTGTGGAGATGCTCTACCAGATCCTGGACAATATTCTCAAGAATGTACCTTTCTTACTGCTAACTGAACTCAAGGTACCATAGGAGATGTAACTATATGTGCATGGCTGTATGTAGGGAAGAAAAAGGCATCTTCAATGCATGATGAAAATAGAAAGCACAGTTAGCAATAAAGGTTCAGTAATGTCGCCTTCAGGAATCATCTGTTAAAGAAAAGGCATTTTTCTCTTGTGTTATTACTATGGTAACTGCCTTTCCCCCTTACTGATAAATGTAAAAGGTTAAATGAATTTAGTATTGGTGATAGGATCGAGATTGATAGCAATGGACACGAGTCACCTCTGTAGAGAACAAGGGCAGAACAGGCAGTGGGGGTGCAAACTTTCTGCCATCAGTCTGCCACAGAATGCATTCCAAACCTGTGGTGGATGTGCCACTTTTAGGGGTAAGAGTACTTAAGTGGTAAGAGACTGAACAGTCTCCATTTACCATTCAGTCCTTGGCCTTCCTGCTAAGACTGCCAACAATGTTAGTAGTTGTGATGGCAGATCTTAAGCTGTGGACTCCAACCTATTGGAGTGAACTGAGCCACTCATTTTACATGGGCCACCAAATAGCCATCAAATGAAAAGGATTTCTAGTTGTTACCAGTATCGATGAGCATGGCTGGCTTCTTTTTTTTTTTAACTTTATTTAACTTGGATCCCAGATATTGACACAGAATCCCCTCTTCCTACTCCAATCTTCTTTTCATTGTGTACTCTGGCCAAGATTTTTTAAAAATAGAGCAATAGACTTCTAAGTCTATTTTTAGACATTGAAATAAGGACCTAATTTACAAAACATCTGAGTTCCCAAAAGCTGTCACTGAAGCCAGGGCCTTATCAATTGGAACTGTAGGGTGTTCAGACGCCTTATGCATGTGTCTAAACACAGGTCCAATTTAAAAAAGTCTTGATCAATTGTTATTTTTTTGTTTTTGTTTTTTGGTTGGTTTTGTTTTTGCATCAACCAAAATAGCAGCATTCTTTTCTTGTTTTTTAATAGACCTTTTTTACAGTCAAGCCTGGTTGAAGTAACTAAATGTTGAAATTATACAGATCCTGAGATATAACCTATCAGCAGTCACATTTCAGAGCTGAAGGATGAATTGTTATATATGCTGTTGTTTACAGCAACCGTGGCGTTAATGATATGTTTCAACTCATTGATTTCAAGGGTTAAAACTTAAAAAAAGATTTTGGTCTAAACTTCAGGAATGGTCTTTTGTTTTCTGGCTGCAATTCTCAACCAGCAAATACTTACCACCACAATTGTGAGCACAGAATGGTGCAGGTGCAGATGGTAGCAGTAGGATATCTTTATTTGCAGGGACAATTGATAGATGTGCATTTGTTTTATTGGCCTTATCCCAAGCCACTGAAATCAATGGGAGTCTTTTAAATTATTTTAATAGGTATTCAACCAGGCCTTGTGCATGGAAGTTTCGTAGGAGCCACGCTAGTTATTATTGGATATCCAATACTAATCTCTCAGTTCGACAAAAAGCTATACATTGTAGTTTGGATCGTATACAGATGTACTCTGATGTATTCTCAAAGGTGATTCTCCCACTGATTGGTTTATTATTAATTATAATAATGATAATAGAGCATGATTCCTTAATTACATTTTTTTCTTAAAGTAAACCATACTTTAGGAATATTTTTTTTCCCAACATAACTAAAAATAGAAGCATCTGAACTGATCTAGTAAATGGTCTCTAAATCTAGACTAAGGGCAGGTCTTCACTACAGGGGGGGATCAATTTAAGATACGCAAATTCAGCTACGGAGCCGACTTACCCCGCTGTGAGGATGGCGGAATTTGGCATCAGTGACCATTTCCTGATGTGCAGCATCTAGTTTTGTAAAATCAAAAGTCCTTTTGCCAATTTTAACACATTCATAACCAGATTCTACTGAAATCGTTTAAAAACGGATTCTGATGATGATGATCACATTGGAGTAGCATGTTGAAATCATTGTGGCACTTCAGTAGTATGTCCAATGTGAGTAAGTGTGGGAAAATATGCCATTTAACAAGTAATATCTCTTCGTTAGGGCTAGCTGTTATCTTCAGAATATGTACCTTTTTGCAGTTTCATTCTGCTGGGAACAAGGGACTGTTCTCTTCTCTAGGGACAGTTCACAATCAGAGATTATCTGACTTTTTAAAAAAATCTAAACAAAACAAATCAGTTTTTTTCCCCATCACAACAAAATTACGTAAGAATTTTATTGTCTTGTCTTCATTTCTTAATATTTCAGAAAAATATAGTCATTTCATTCATGGACGTGTGATGGGACACTGCCAATACATTTAATATAAGATTGTGAATCCTTAATTAGCTAAAATGTACCACTGTGATATTTTGGGGCTCACCCAGCCCAGTAAGGAGGTCTGTCACTTCCTGCCCTGTAAGATTAGGGACTGTCATGCTGTGGTTCAGATGCCAGCCCATAACCATAAGATCTCACCAGCTGGCTTACACCTTGTACGGGGGATACCAACGGCCTCTCTAGTCCCAAGTGTCCCCAAATTTGTCCTCCCTGAGTTCTTAGGTACCAGACACTTGGACCATTCCCCTGTGGTTTGTTGCCTCTGAAGGCATGAAGCCAGTGCCTCAGTTATCCATTCATATAGGTGAGGTGCACACACTCCACACAGATTGCATACCAGAGGCCTGCTTGGGATAAAAATAAACAAAACTTTTTTTTTATAGAAAAGACACAGATTCCAAGATGAAATAGTAAGGGGAAAGCAAACATATACAAGTTATGCAGTAAATAAACATAAAGACACAACCTCAGGCTTTACACTTGCCTATTAGATAAAATCCCTTTTCTAATTCAAGTTACCTATTGCCTTTGAATGGTTTCCCGCATATGCCCCTAGCTATAGGGGGGAATCCACCATTCCTGGACAACTTCCCACCTGGAGGCTGTTTCTTGATGAAAACCTCGGCTTCAAGGCTCTTTTTAAAAAGGCTTTTTTCCTTTTTCTTTTTTTCTTTTCTTTTTTCCTGGCATGGCAACTCATGGCTATTCAAACTGAGGAAGTGCCCTCTTGACTTGATAGCTGGGATGTTCATTTCATTAACTTGAATAGTTCACCCCTGTCCTTTCCTGGGCTGGACAATGGGTGGGCAATTGAAGTTGGTTTCGGATAAACTACTAACTTGGGAGGTGCCCCTCCATGCCTGACTGCTCACTGCTCTGCTGTGAAGTGGAGCTAAAGTTTATGAGCATTGTTTCTATATACACAAATACATACATTCATAGCCATAGTCTGTGTACATATTGCATAATGACTACCAAGTTCTGAACATTACAAGCTTTCATAAAAGACTTTCCTCAATACACTTTTGTGGCACAATAACACAGCATGCAATCAGATGGTTCAACTGCTCATTTGGAGGGGTTAAACCTTCTGTTTTCTCTTGGGGTGCCTGGACCCTGATTATCACAATCACATATCTGTTTGTTTAAAATATGTATATCCTATGTTCAAAGAGAATGTGGAAATAATTGTATATAAAAACACATACAAAAACAAATCAACTGGAGCTCCTGTATAATAGTTATTCCCTCCCATGCAGTACTGCAGAAATACAGAGAAAGATCTCCACACAATCATTTTACCCCACTTATTTCCACCTCCATTATCTCAAAGGAAGGCTGGAATGTAGAATAAGCTTGACAGCATGCCTTGAAAGTTGTCAAAATTGTGCTGTGTCAAGTCAAGGAGTTAAGTGAGTTCTTGGGTCATCTGCCTTGTTTGCCTCCTGTTTAACCCCAGGAGCTGTTAGCTTGAATGCCTCAAGTGACCTTAGCTGCCGTGATGTAGCTGTGTCCAAAGACACGGTGTAGTTACAGCTTTCCTCCTAAGAACAAATGGAGGTGGGGTGGGGGAAGTGATCTGGGCTGCTACTGAGATGTTGACATCCAGCCACCAAGTAGTGATTGTGAACTTGAATAGCATAAAGGTGGGAAGGCTCCCTCAATCAAAGCAGCTGATCTCAACTCCATTTTCTTCAATTGCTTCCCCCAACGTTACTTCAGTTTTGTCTGACTTGAGCTTTATCCAGCTGGCTGTCATCCAAGCCACAATCTCCATTAGACCCTGAAAGAGCCAGTGAACCGCACCATCTGAGTCTGAATAAATAGAGACATAGAGCCGTGTGTCATCCGTAGGCTGGATGCACTGCAGTCTGCAGGAGTTCACTATCTCCTCTAACAGACTCATTATACACCTCTACCCCAATATAACGCTGTCCTTGGGAGCCAAAAAATCTTACCACGTTATAGGTGAAACCGTGTTACATCGAACTTGCTTTGGCCTCGAGCATCTCCGTTATTAATAGTCAACAAATAGCCCCGCCCCCTATCTGACCCACACCTACTTCCCGCCCCCTGACTGGCCCCTCAGAATCCCCGACCCATCCAATCACCCCCAGGACTCCCACGCTGAGCCACGCACCGCACCAGGACGGGTGCTAGGACCCAGGGAGCCAGTGCACAAAAGCGCTCACACCTGCTCGACCACATCAGCTGGGGCGAGTCCCGCGGGGGCAGGACAGGGGAAACTGTCCTGGCGGCCACTGCCCTGTCCACGGAGCTCGCCCAGCCCGGAGCAGCGGCTGAGCCCGTGAGGGGGAGCAGGGCGGGCAGCCTTGCCCAAGGTGCCCGCGTGCGCCTGGTCCCCGCCCCGTGCCCACGCGGTGCTGGGGAAGGGTGAGCCATCAGTGGGCGGCTCCTGCCGTGTGTGCCCACGCTCAGCCCATTTCACCTCCTCTGCAGAGCCCCACGCAGCCCGTCTCCGGTGAGGACGCTGCGGCCAGCTGCCCACCGGGGCGCACGGAGCCCCTGACTGCGGGCAGGTAGTGTGGCGCGCTATGGACGCAGAGAGCCCGCCCGGCGCTGCTGCGAGCGGGGCACAGCCTGCCAGCCAGGCCCACTGTGTGCCGAGCCCTCCAGTGCCAGGACAGGGGCACCTGCACGGTGCCGTCTAGGACGGACACCTCTCCCTGCCCTGGAGCCACAACTTCCCTGCATGGACCTGTCTTCCCCAACTTCTCGGCGCTGGCTGGAGGCCATGTGATGTTCCCCTGCACTGCAGCTCCCCTCCTCGGGCTGTGGCTCCCCCCTGCTCCCTGTCCCCTGACTCCCCCTCCCCCCGAGACCCTCTGCCCCCTTATCCAACCCCTGACGCGCTGATCTGCCGGAGTGTGCAGCCCCTCCCCCTAGAGCGCTGCTTTACCGTGTTATATCCAAATTTGTGTTATATTGGGTCAAGTTATATTGGGGTAGAGGTGTACTTTGAACCAGGGGGGTGACAAAATGGTACCCCGACATAAAAGAACACTCAGAGCATATGAGCAATCATCCAATAACACCCTCTCAGTACTCAAAGAGAAAAAAAAAGGAATGTTAAAGACAGTATCAGAAATATAGTAGACTCAAATACTATATTCATAGCACTTAGAATAATGTATTTTAGCCTGTGCAGATGTTAGCTAGACTAGGGTCCAGATCCTCAGCTGATGTAAATCAGTGGAGCTCAGCTGATGGCACTGAAGCTATGCTGACTTATGCTAGCTGAGGATCTGGCCCTAAGTGGCCAAAGAAAGATCTGAAGACAGATGGGCCCTTTAGAAACACAGCAACTGGAATCCTATAAATAAACTATATATTTAGATAATTTGACTAAGCTCTAATGGCCTGTTGACATTATGTTCCCCTCTCTCATCTCGGGTACAGATGTAGCAGCTATGTACTACATTCATACATAACTTCAGCAAGGTCAGCAATGTTTCTAAACTCAAATCCAGCAAACAAAATAATTCACAGTATATATCTCTCCTGTCCCCTCTCCACCCCGGGCCAAAATTAATAGCAATTCAAGCAATAGGAAAACACACATGCATGCACAACACACACAAACACACCCCACTTCAGGTCTGTTTATTTAAAATATATAATAACATCAAGCAGGACAGCATTGTGTCCACATTCACAAGACAAAAAGAATAAGAATATCTACCTCTAATCAGTAGATCATCTTCTTCTTTCATATGGCTGGTGTAGTTAGCAATTATAATTCCATCAGTAGATCTCAAAGCATGTTACAATGGAGGTCAGTATCATCATCCTCATTTTACAGATGGGGAAACGGAGATAGGGGAGCTGTGAAATGACTTGCCTAAGGTTACCCAACAGGCCAGTGGCAGAGCTGGGAACAGTATCCTGAATCCCAGGCTAGTGTTCGGTTCACTATAACACCCTGCTTCCCTTGGGAAGGGCTTGTCTACATGAGGAAATGTATTGGCCTAGAAAGGCACTCTTATTAGGGTATCAGTGTGTCTACACAGGTAGTTATACCAGAATATATATAGCAGTAGAATTATACTGCTATTGTTATGCTGGTAAATTTTCCTGTGTATAGAAAAACCCTAAAACACTGAAGTCTCTTCAAACAAAACCATACCAAGTAACTCTTTCTTGCAGACTTTATCTGTTCTTCTCTACAGATATAGAGTTATAATTTGCACCATGATGTGGCCATTTTGTACTGCAGTTACAACGCATAGTAGCTCTATAGGTGAGGTATCTGGTCACAAGAGGCACATCACAGGGACTTTCTAGTGGTGTAGAGGCAGTGTAACAACTCTTGTTCCTGCCACTGGAGTAGCTGTAGAAAAAATGGGCTTCCCTTCCATGTTGGTGGATGCAAAGCAGCCTGCCTATCTTGGTCACCTGCTGAATAACATCCTAAAGTCAGGAAGGGCTGGTGCCCCCAAAGTATTGTCTCTTTATCAGTCTTCCTACAGAACTCTTCTGTTCTTTTGAAATGTGTCATGTTCATCTGTGGTTTTTCTTTGTGCACCACTGAGACTATAGTCACTAACTTTAGAACTTGTTTGTCTGCCAGCAATGCCAAGAGACTGACATTCATAAAAACAAACAAACATGTTTAACCTACAGACTGTATGGTGGGGAATTCCCTGGACCATCCACAATGAGGCACTGGTGGACGGGATTGACTCTGAGGAAAGCTTCAAGAGAGTTCTTTTGTCACTAATCAGAAACACTAGAAGAGGTAACAGTTCTAAATAAATAAAATGCTATTGCCTATGGCAGGTTTTTTCCTGTTATAATTTGGTTCATTGAACTGATTCACTAAATTCTGAGTACTGCATATAAATCATAGCAGAGTATGTTTCTGAAAATTAGTTATGTGAAGAAAGACACTCTTTAGTGTTAGTAAAGTAACAAATCCACCAAATTAGTTGAAAGAATGAGGAGTACTTGTGGCACCTTAGAGACTAACAAATTTATTTGGGCATAAGCTTCCGTGGGCTAAACTCCACTTCATCAGATGCATGCAGTGGAAAATACAGTAGGAAGATATATATACACAGAGAACATGAAAAAATGGGGGTTGCCATACCAACTCTAATGAGACTAATCAATTAAGGTGGGCTATTATCAGCAGGAGAGAAAAAAACTTTTGTAGTGATAATCAGGATGACCCATTTCAAACAGTTGACAAGAAGGTGTGAGTAAGAGTAGGGGGGAAATTAGCATGAGGAAATAGTTTTTACTTTGTGTAATGACCCATCTACCTCCAGTCTTTATTCAAGCCTAATTTAATGGTGTCCAGTTTGCAAATTAATTCCAGTTCTGCAGTTTCTCGTTGGAGTCTGTTTTTGAAGTTTTTGTGTGTGGAAGAATTGCGACTTTTAGGTCTGTAATTGAGTGCCCAGGGATGTTGAAGTGTTCTCCGACTGGTTTTTGAATGTTATAATTCTTGATGTCTGATTTGTGTCCATTTATTCTTTTGTGTAGAGACTGTCCGGTTTGGCCATGTACATGTCTGAGGGGCAATGCTGGTACATGATAGCATATATCACATTGGTAGATGTGCAGGTGAACGAGCCCCTGATGGTGTGGCTGATGTGATTAGGTCCTATGATGGTGTCCCTTGAATAGTTATGCGGACAGAGTTGGCAACGGGCTTTGTTGCAAGGATAGGTTCCTGGGTTAGTGTTTTTGTTGTGTGGTGTGTGGTTGCTGGTGAGTATTTGCTTCAGATTGGGGGGCTGTTTGTAAGCGAGGACTGGCCTGTCTCCCAAGATCTGTGAGAGTGAAGTATCGTCCTTCAGGATAGGTTGTAGATCCTTGATGATGTGCTGGAGAGGTTTTAGTTGGGGGCTGAAGGTTGGAGGCATGTAGGTAAGTATAGCGGTCAGTAGGTTTCTGGATTAGAGTGGTATTTATGGGACCACTACAGTACTAATAAGCGTTGGTCACATAAACACCAGCCTATACCAGAAACCTACTGACTGCTATACTTACCTACATGCCTACATGCCTCCAGCTTTCATCCAGACTACATCACATGATCCATTGTCTACAGCCAAGCTCTAAGATACAACCACATTTGCTCCAATCCGTCAGACAGAGACAAACACCTACAAGATCTCTATCAAGCATTCTTAAAACTACAATACCCACCTGCTGAAGTGAAGAAACAGATTGACAGAGCCAGAAGAGTACCCAGAAGTCACCTACTACAGGACAGGCCCAACAAAGAAAGTAACAGAATGCCACTAGCCGTCACCCTTCAGCCCCCCAACCTGAAGCAAATACTCACCAGCAACCACACACCACACAACAAAAACACTAACTCTGTCCACATATCTATTCAAGGGACACCATCATAGGACCTAATCATATCAGCCACACCATCAGGGGCTCGTTCACCTGCACATCTACCAATGTGATATATGCCATCATGTGCCAGCAAATGCCCCTCTGCCATGCACATTGGCCAAACCGGACAGTCTCTACACAAAAGAATAAATGGACACAAATCAGACATCAAGAATTATAACATTCAAAAACCAGTCGGAGAACACTTCAACCTCCCTGGACACTCAATTACAGACCTAAAAGTCACAATTCTTCAGCAACAAAATACTTCAAAAACAGACTCCAACGAGAAACTGCAGAACTGGAATTAATTTGCAAACTGGACACCATTAAATTAGGCTTGAATAAAGACTGGGAGTGGATGGGTCATTATACAAACTAAAAACTATTTCCCCATGCTAATTTTTCCCCTACTGTTACTCACACCTTCTTGTCAACTGTTTGAAATGGGCCATCCTGATTATCACTACAGAAGTTTTTTTCTCTCCTGCTGATAATAGCCCACCTTAATTGATTAGTCTCATTAGAGTTGGTATGGCAACCCCCATTTTTTCATGTTCTCTGTGTGTGTATATATATATATATACTACTGTATTTTCCACTGCATGCATCTGATGAAGTGGAGTTTAGCCCACAGAAGCTTATGCCCAAATAAATTTGTTAGTCTCTAAGGTGCCACAAGGACTCCTCATTCTTTTTGCTGATACAGACTAAAACGGCTAGCACTCTGAAACAAGTTCGTTGAGACTCTGTGACTAGCATATTCTGCTACTTAAGAAGCCAGCTAACAGCAGTTCTATTTATTGTAGTTATTTACCCCTGTTAGTATGTGGGCTTCTTTTTTGTTCCTTGTTTTTCTTGATGCTAAGGAAAGTTAAAATGTGGGTCTTGTGACCAAGGTCTTATCCTGAGTCCAGATTCATTGGTGTACTCTGGCTTCTTTGTGCTGTTCTAGTGACATCAGAGCACCATACATTCAGTTTAACTGACTGTTTAGCCTGAGTGTATAGCTATTTTGCATTGTTGGTGTGGTAGAAAGCAGCTGACTCATACAGGTTAATCTGGTCCATGGTTCCTCTGGCAAGTGTAGAAAGGATCTAACTATGATAAACTGATTCCTCAGATTGTGCAATCAACTAGAGTCTTGATTCACCCCTTTGGCGAAGAATATACAGTTTGCACAGCTGACATCTGTAGGATTAGTATCACAAGGAAGTTATTCACTGCTGGAAAAGGGCAGTATTGCTACTGTAAAGAACAGCTTTAGTTTATGTCTGAGGCCTTTGGAACCTGCTCAGATGGTGCATTAAATCAGTATATCTCTTGGGCACTCTGAGCCCTGCCCCTCTCTGCCAAGCCCTGCTCATTTTTCTGACCCTAGCTGGCTCTGTGTCCCTGTGATGGAGTGGGGGTTGCTGGTAACTCTGCCATTCATCCCTGTTTTCTGGTGAATGAATCACAACTTGTTGCCTGCAACCTTGATTTAGCTGTAGACAGTGAATTAAATGCTATGTCTCATTTAGCTATAGCACATTATAGACTAATTTATAAAACAGTTCAGCCCTATCTACACTGGCCAGGGAAGCGTGATGTCTCCATGCTAGCAAGGAACATATTTACAAATATGGCTCCAGCGAGTGTGGTTAGACAGTAATGCTGCAGACATGGCCCAAGTGCAACAGCAGTCTCCTTTGAAAACTGATAGTTTTTTTGTAACTTCTCTTTAAAGCCCAAAGTTTCCTCTCAGGAAGAGAATAATACTTACTCCATGTCTGTATTCAATTGTATATACTGTGGTCTGATATTAAGATCAAGAGAGAGGATTAACCCAGGTCAGCATCCTTCGTTGCTATAGCACTCTCTCATAACTGTTGTTGTTTTAGGTGCTGTCACCCTTCCTCCTACTTCTTTTAATTTCTCTTGCTTTGTGCCATACATACACAGTGAGAACAGACTGCCTGATGTCTGAGCTCCCACAGCCCAATGCCCATGTTCATTCCCACAATTAAGAAAAACAATCCTTTCCCCCCGCCCTTTAACAATTTGCTTGTTAAATTTGGTTACATGAGCCCTTTATAAAATAATCTAGTTAATTCTGAGACTTGAGTGAGTATCTGCATCACAATGCTGAGATGTTTCTGCAGTCTCATGAAAGGAAACATGCTATTTCCATCCACCCTTCTTGATATACACTTTGTGATGAGACCCCTATAATTTCTGGCAAGTCAGCTATAATAATTATCTGATTTGGAGTTTAAATAGTATATTTATGTTGTAATTCTGTAAGGATGGTAGTGGGTGTAAACCTAATTTTATGAGTGCTAACTCCTTCACAGATTTTGACATAACTTAGCATTGCTCATACAAATCACTCATGATATAATGTTATCATCTCAGAAAAAGCCACCCACAGCCAAAAATATGGGTATGCAATATGTTTTCATGAGTCAGATACTTACAGCACTCTATCCGTCCTAACTGTTTTAGAAACCCTTTCCCTTTCTTCTTATATCATGGGTGAAATCTTGGCCCCGCTAAAGTCAATGGTGAAATCCAGGGCCAGGATTTCACCCCCTTTCTTTAAGTAGTAGCAACAGGGGATTCTAGCTTTCAGACTATGTGCAAAATAGGAAACTATGCTTTCTGGTTTAAGTCCTAACTCAGGTTAGATTTCTTTGGTACAACCCAAAGGCTGCATAGAATTGTAGTTCACTGCACCTTATTTATTATACTCAATTCATGTTCTCTCAAGCCAGAGATGAGATATTCTGTGTGGTGAATAAAACATTGATCAGATATTATAGACCACCGGGACATTTCCTCAAATAGATTTGTGATTCTTGGCTTTGAGAATAAATACATATCCCATTATAACTACTACTGTTTAGGTTTCCATGATGTAATATAAAATGTGATATACCATATCCAGCAGAAATGTGATTTTTTTCTCACTAAGACTACTGCTGAGTGTGTTGTTTTTGATACTTCTGAAGATATGAGGAAGCTTACACTGGCTTGGCTATCCTGGGTATATTCAGCCTTTGCTTTTCACTAGTAGTAGGTACTACTAATTCACTCTTTTAAATTAGGATGCTTCCAGTTTATGAGGTAATAACTTTGTCATGGGTTTATAAAAATCCAACCCTTTGGCACTGCCTCTTAGAGATTCCCATTAATGCTCATATGTATGTCTTTGGCTCAAGGTATGGCTATTACTGCATTAATAGGGAGCATGCATAAATTGTTATACAGAAATGTGTATTGTGTCCTCTGCATTCTGCTTGGCTGCTATAATTTCCTTTGCTTTGACTGAATACTCTTTTTCAGAATTCTCCTTTTATTATGCTTAACATAAATATGTCTGCCTCAACTTCTGACCCCTTTCCCACATCTCTTAAACCCAGTCTTCACAATATCTTTCCCTGTTCCTCCTTGCTTCTTTAGGTCCTTCCTTCTTTAAGAAAGCTTAGGTGTGCATCTTACCTTCACCCAGCGTAATTCTTTTTTTCAAATTACATTGTATTACAGTACCTGGGTTAGGTGGGGATCAGAGATCAGTTTAAGGTAGACATGTTTGTTGTGATCATATAGATGGGGATTTCTGAGGGCAGTAGCTAACTAAAGGGTAGGATTTTCAGAGTATACTTTCACTTTGTCTAATAATGGCTGTCATTCTGAGTTCAGGGATTTGCATACTATACTATTACTAAGAAATAACTAGAGTTATTTTAGTAAATGAAGCCCTCTCAGCTAATAAAAATAGAGGGAGTAACATATTTGAGAAATATCTATAACAAATTCCTATGCTAATGTTGAGTGACATATATATTTCAGTATCATTTAATATTAATATTAATAATAGATTACATGGGGAAGGTAGTCTAAACAGGGAGAATAAACAGTAGGATCTTTTATGCTATAACATTTATGCATATGTGGTGGGTGTGTACAGAATACAGAGGAAAACAAACTGGTACTCATACTACAGTGGGAAATATATTTTAGCTGTAAAGGATTAGCAATAGAAACTTCGACAACCTTTTAGCGCGCTTGTATTTTCACACAGTGGATATCTTGGGTGACTTCCACAACAATATAATGTAGGACCTGGAGTACATGGTCATAGAGAAAGAAGACTGCCAATAGAAAGATGGAACAGCTAACCTGCTGAATCTTGCCATAATTAAACAAAATTATGCTTATTTTAAAAGAAGAAGGGAGAGAGTTGAGGGTATTATTTGCAAGATTTTCAATACTTTGCCAGACAGTTTTACTTGTTATTCTTTTTTCATAGTATTCTGAATGTAAGTCATTCCATTTTCAATTTTTTTTTTTTGCTTTCTTCTCATTTCTAGGCATAAACAATTACTTCGGATGAAATCCAGAATGTAGAAATAGATAAATTCATTTCCTTAGTTTACTTCAGGGAACAAAAGATGAAAACTGAACTAGGTTTTGTTTAGTAAGGCCCTAATTCACCAAAGCACTTAAGCATTTGCTTAAGTCTATTCATATACAGCAAAGCTCCTTAGACTATACATAAGTGATTTGCTGAATAGGGATGAAGTTTAGCATGTGTTCTAACTGCTCTGCTGAACTGAATCTTACATACAGATCAGTGCTTTTAGTTCTGTGTAATCTATTTCTTCTGCCACCTCCATTTTTTTTAAAGTCATGCTTAACAAACCCTTGCTTGTTACATAATAAAATAGTCACCATTGGAACAGTCTATTTCATCTAAGTATTTTCAAGATTCCTTTCCCTAATCATGGCTTTCAAATACAGCCATAAATATAATGTTGATCATTTCCACAGCTTGTTGGCCATATTCATCCAGCTCATTTGGATTTATTTGAACTTATTAATGTGACATATGTGTGATTTTTAAATGGAACCTTTCATTTGTCACTTTCTTAAAGTCATACTGCCAATTAAGAGTGTTATGTGCAGGCATAGCAAAGATGATGGGCACAGTTACCAATTTAGAAGCACAGTGGCTGTTTTAGCATGGATTAGAGTGCCACAACGTCATCAAGTTTCATTAACTTTTACTCCTCTAACTGTCAAATGAGAGTATAAAGTGGGTCCACAAACGGTTATTACTTTTTCTGCCATCCCACAAAACTTGATTGCAAAGGTTTCAAGATTGGTGTAATATTCATAGTAGATCAGGTCTCATTGCAGCTTGCAACATGACAAATCTTAAATTAAGCATTTTAAATAATTTGTAAGACATGAGCTACAGCTAATAATTCCTTCTTAAATATTGTTTACTTTTTGTAAGGTTGTTTTATGTATGTTAAATAAACTAGTATATGCTCAGTGTGATATGCCTATGAACAATATTTTTTTAAATTATGAAAGTACTGAAAATATATGACTAATTTGATATGTTATATCAACATGTGCAACAAAGTGAAAATGAAATGGCTAATTCTATAGGCTAGTCCATGTAAATTCAATCAAGTTGAGAGTGTTGCACTTCTCTGTCTCTGAGAGCCCAATGGAGTTGTATATTAATCCTGACAGAGAAACAATGAGAAATGTCCACTAGAGAGTTGTTAAATGTGGAGGCTGCACCTTTATTAAAACAATTAGCTAATGGGGAGCCCTCACCACCACCACCTTCTCAAACTACCAAGCATTGCTGTTCCAGTGTGGACTTCAATTGGGCACCGATGGCCCTGGGTTCTACCAACCTGAGGATGGTATGAGGGCAATGCCCCCTCTCAACACCCTCAGGCCTAGCCAGGCTCCCAACCCATTCCTCTCCAATATGCAGGAGATAGGATGCATGAGATGAGGTGAGCCACATGCTGCATGGAACCTATCACCTCACCACAATGTTGTGCTCTGGGTCTGGGCCCAAGAAGCCCATTGGACCCCTTTCTAGCCCACCAACTATATTGGTAACCATCCAAAGTTCTGGCTAATGTAAATAAAACCCCCAAACCAGACCTCTGGGATGGAAAATGTAGGGGGAAAAAAGCCACACAGCAGATTGCCAATTTTCCATATTGGAAAATCCTTTCCAGACCAGAAATGAAAGATTGGAGATCAGCCTAGCCACCCAGAATCACAGGATGTCCAGAATACATGATAAGACTGGGAAAGGGTGGTCCTGGGACAGAAACCCCCAAATGGCTATCTGCCTCAACAGCAAGCAATAGCCAGCCACCACCCTTCTGCTCTGGCAAGAGCCAGTCAGCTGGCCCATCTCAAACCACTGTCCAACAGCATCAAGAATGGGGTGGGACATGCTCCATTGCCCTAATGCAATGTGAGGTATAGCGTCCCCCACTTCCCAAACAGAATGGGGAAGAGGGAAGAGGGAAAAAGAAAGAAGGAGCACCTTCCCCCTCTCTCTTACACCCCCACAGACTGCAGGCCACCAGGAGGGGACAGGGAGGAGGAATCAGTGGGAGGAGTAGATACAGTGTTTGTTCCAGCTGCTCCTGGCTGAGATTTCCCTCTCTGTCCTGCTGGGAGCGGTGGTGTTTCCATTGCTTTGGGCCTCATCAAAGACTCACCCTAGCTAGTGAGGTGAGTATTTGTAGAATATGGCCATGCTAAATATAATTTTGCAACTTTCAGAGAATAGATTTTCAGTTTAATAAAATGTGTATTTTTACTAGGTAATATGACTACATTTACTATTGTAGAATGACAGTAAGAGTGGCAAATACAAATGTTTTTCAAAAGGCTAATAGAATGTGTTGCCGCCAGTAGAAAAACAGCACCACTTCTGTGGGTTATTTTGGTACTTGGATATGAGACGTGCCAAATAAACAAGTTCAAGAGTGCAGTGCTTGTAAAGTTGTTAGAGTCTGCTGTTCTCTTACATGAGTCACTTTTTGGTCCCTCAGGGCTGGAGGTTAAAAAAAAAATACTCTGAGTCCTCCCTCTTCTGTTCTTAGGAACAATGCTCATTATTCAATTATTTGTGACTCAGCAATAGCATTCTACATTATTCAATTTTACCATGTTTGAACACAGTTGTGAAGAATCCAGATCATTGACACAATTAATAGATTCTTAGATTTTAAAGTCAAAAGGGATCATTGTGATTGTCTAGTCTGACATCCTGCATAACACTAGCCATTGGACTTCCTGTACTAATTGACACTAGGGTAAGTAGAAAGCAGGTCAAATTGTATTCAGCATCATGTCAGTTAACTGGGATTAAACCCTGGTCCCAGTAGGGAATGACTTGTCCTGCTCTCAACTGATTGCAAAGTTGAGTCGTCTAACTCAATTCTTCACAGCCATGCTCACATGCTCAGGTGCAGTAATGTATGGTAATTTTCCAATGTAGACAAGTCCAGGGAGGTTTTGAGGTAGCTCAGAAAGAGATAGAAGCTTTGAAATAAAAATATCCTTTGACTTTCTTTTGGATTCTCCAAATTTATATTGAGTTTGAGTCTGGTATGAATGTTTGAAGCACAGATGTACTCTCACATATTCTGTAAATGTGGTATTGTAGCCTCAGATCTTAGGAGGTACCTGTCTCACTGAAACATAAATTTATTAACCTAAAAGCAGCATTTTAGATGCCACTTCCAATTTCAAAAGGGCATTTCCTTAAGGAACCATGAGCAGAAACGTTATATTGTGAAGGAGCCAAGGCTGCTTCTGTGAAGGAGCCAAGGCTGCTTCCTGAACGCTGTCATATGAGTTAAGATGCTGTTTTCTTACTCTTAGCCAAGATGTCAATACTAAGATGAGTGTATTGTTTACATCACATCCAGATGCTTTGGTGATGCAGAGGCCTCATTGCTGTTATTTATAAGTCCTTGCCATTACCCTCCCCCGCCCCAACTAATAAATAAATTAAAGGCAGGATTCTGATTCCCTTATTCAAATTGAGTAGTAACCTATTCCACAAATAGTCACACTGAAGTCAATGGGATTAATGTGGAGTAAGGACCTATTCAGTGTGAATAACAATATTAGAATCTGACCATAAAATAAATAAAAGTGTGTTGAGGCAGCAGACATTTTGGCTTGCATGCTCCCGTTGGGTAAGAGATAAATATTGCCCAAAGACATGCTACCCTTTAGGCATGGCAAGAAAGGACCTTAAAATTAATGACAAGATAAATAGTCACTCTTTATTAGGACACCCAAAGACTGAGAAGTTGTAAATGTGCCATCTGGTACAAGACCAAGGCTCTATAAACCTGTAAAAAAATGTAATAATAATTTATTTTACTGCATATAATTGCTTTTTTACTGGAGTTAAGAAAATCACGTTTAAATGTTTTCTTTTGATATAAAATGATCAAGAACTATTCAGGGGAAGCTTTCTTGAAATAGAGACTGTTTTATATCACCCGATTTATTTACAGCAATAAGCTGCTTCTGTAATGGTTCAGATTATTAGAAACATGTAAGTCCTTTGCAGCACTGCCAACAATGGTTCTAGTTGATGTGATGTATTGAAATTCACTTTTTACTACCACATGCGTATGTTTGTCATTTATCCCCTTTTTCTCAGGTGCAAAGAGGGCTACCAAGGAGTCCGCTGTGACCAATTTTTGCCGAAAACCGACTCAATCTTGTCAGATCCAAGTATGTCAAATATTTTTCTACTGTGTGATCACATGCTGGAGGCAACTCTTGCCATAAGAGATGACCCTTTGCCTATTGTTGGAGATTCTATTATGACCAATTTCAATTGCTTTTAAAAAATGGTATCCCTTTAGTATAAGACTTATAAATCTTGTTGATCAGGTAATTTTTGCTGGAAAAAAGTACATACCCCTATAAGTGATTTTAAAAAGAAAAGGAGGATCTATAGCAATAAAACATATTGGATCAAAATCTCAGCTGGCGTAAATCGGCATAGTTCCATTGACTTTGATGGAATTGTGCCTATATTCACCAGCTGAGGAGCCTAACCTTTATTTTTTGTACCCTTTTGTTTTGTGCTACTAGTAAAACAACATGATTCCAAAGGAACAAAAAAGATGAACTGAAAAGTACAAAATTTTATATTCTTTAAAGCGCAACATTAAACATTTAGAAAAAATATGGTCTCTTTACCACAATGTGTCCCCGGGCTCACATGAAGTTGTACTTTACTTATGGAGTAAGGCTCTACCTCCCAAGAGCAAAGTGGACAGAATGTAGCACTATATTATACTTCCTCTTGTATGTAAAAGCACCAGACGGGCACATGTTTATTTTTTTGTTTTGTTACTGATTTTCATTCTGTTTGAATAAGAATGTATGTAAAATATCTTAGCAGAACAAGGCATATTTCCTAAAAAGGGATCCCATTTAACAAATAGCACCAAATTATTCATCTAATTTTCTTAGCTGCTTTTTCTTTAAGAAAAATAAAAAAAGGCATAAAACAAAGGGTCATGTCCACTCCCTTATTACTTGCTTATACTTGGAAAAAGTAATATATTTCCAGAGTGATTTTTTTAAAATGATGCTTGTTTCTTTCTATTTTCATGGTTGCTGGTTATTTTTGTTGTTTTCTTCCTTTGCTAGGTATCGAAAAGGCTATTTGGATGACTGCTGCCAGAGATACCTGTTGCTCTGCAGTATTGTATGTCTGATGGCTCACATTATAGATTGCTTTGTGTTTGGTCTAGCTTTTCTTTTAGCCTGCCCTTTAATTGTAGTCATATAGTCTACAATGAATAGACTGATTCTAGCCCACTAAGTTGTGTGCATTAGGGTTACCAGCTGTCAGGCAGGCAGCTTCAATGGATTTTAAAAGCAAGGGGAAGAAAAATCAATCAGTAACATTAAGATGATGTGATGCTTATTTGACTTGGTTCTATCAGGAGACTGTAGTCTAGTATTTCTGGGCTAGAGGTGAGATATTGCAATGAAATCCAGTCAAGGCCTGATTCAAAGCTCAATGAAGTAAATGGAAAGACTCTCATAAAGGTGCAGTTAGGCCAAAAACTGTACAGAATTTATATTTTGAATGTGTTCAATGTTTCCTCAGATCTTTAAGCATGTTTTCCTGTTGTTTTTTGACATTGTGTTGATTGTTCATACTTATTTCCATTAACATGGGAGATGCTGTTATTCCAGTTGGTACTGACTACAGATAATTATGCGTCCAGCAGAGCCTGTCCTCTGTTTTAAATCTCTGCTGAAATCTTCTTGTGATACTTCTTGATCATGAAGGATAATTTAATTGTGCTCAATATGGGTTGTGTTCCCAAATCTACTACTGTGTTGACTAAAAAGCAAGCAGCTAGATCTTCATCTGATATGAATTGCCATAGCTCCACTGAAGTCAATGAATAGCCTAAGCATCTTCCCACCCACAAAGAAAAATTGTGGTAGGTTGACCAGTAGCCAAAGATTTTTCCCAGACAGTCTTGGAATTCAACTTATGTGTAGTCCTTATCTGTGTTCAGTAGAGACAAATGTTTTGTGTTGGTGGTGTTTGTGCATACAAGCACACTTGGTGGGGGTGCATGTGACCATATCTGTGTTTGTTCTAAATCTTACAAGACTGTATTATGGATTATGTTAACTCCTTGTTGTTAACTGGTAGAAAATAATGAAATGTTATTTTAGCTGATAAGTAAATTCTGTATTTTTGCTTCTAGTTCTCTTCCCTCTGGGCAGGACTAATGAGCAACACAAGTTTATTATTATTAATTAGTACCAGTGATGCTTGTTGTTTGTATAGCTCCAAGGGTATAGCTCTAAGTACCGGTACTTGACATCATTTCTTGACAAGCACATCTCCTTAGCCCTTTGAGGCTCTGACACATCCCCAACTTTGCCAAATTTTAGTTGTGTGGCTGAGCAGCTGTAGAGTTAAGTCGGTTTGTCAGATGTGAGCATTACTTTTGAAAAGGCTTTGATCCCTAGTTGTGAGTTTTTGTGTCATCACCAACACTGATTAGATCAGGACTGAGGGTCCAATCCCAACTGACTTCAATGAGACTATAGTGGGTTGGAAGCACTATGCTTTGTAGTCAGTGTGACCAGGATTGGGCTCTGTGGTTGCTAATTTTATGACCATTAACAACAGGTATGTTACTGGAAGCCTATAAGAAAGGTGGAACTAACATGACACTAATCCTTCCTTTGCCCCGATAGTCCAGATTAGCATTAGGTTACCCTATTTGTCAATAGACACTAAACAAGTAGAAGAAACGGAAGAATAGAGGATGGAAGCAAAGTCTAGTCACTGACAGAATAGCAACAAAGTTGCCTTAAAATCTATAAAGATCTATTTCCATTTTAGGAGTCTTGACACTTTGTTGTGATTAATTTTTAAAACAAAGAACAACGCCCACTTGCATTGTATTTTCAATGGTCTTGATAGACTATAATCCTGAGGGTGGGTGTGAAGGCTAGCCCACCCAGCCCTTTTGCCCTCAGGTCTATCCAGCAACGGGAAGCCAGAACCCCAGCCTGCTCCCTTCCTTCCTGCTGGAGGTAGGAGAGATGAAAGGAAAGGAGTCACAAGCTATGCACATCAACCCCTCCCTACCCAAATCATGAATTGCAGTGCTCATTCAGGACCAACAGCAAAGTCAAGTTGTATAAGAAAATGTTATACAACAAGTTTGATAAAATTACACAAAATAAACCAAAATCTGACCTGCCATATGTTCCTATTCAGGAGGGGGAAAGAAAGAAGACACAACTAAAAGGAGTGAATATTCAGAAACATAGTCCAATAGAAATACAGGTCTATTCCAAGTAGTGGGCAAAACTTTTGTCAGTTTTGTGTGATTCCTTGTGTTCATGACAGCAAAAGGTTTCAACCTCAGGTACATTAAAGTACCAGCCAGCTCGTTGCATAGAATAAAGTCTTAAGACTTCATGATACAAATTATTCCAGCTAACAGCTGGGATAGGATGGTGCAAGGTATGTTCCAGTTGTCTTGGACTCAACCTGAAACTCCCACCTTGCAGGTCTATCTGTAGGGAGAGAAAGCAGGTGAAGGTAGTACTGCTTGGAATTAATTGATAATTTGACCTAGCCAAGCACATTGCTGGGTTATAAAGTATCTCTAACAACTCAGAAAAGCTGTGCCAGTACCCTCAAATACCTAGGCTTTCACATAAAGCCAGCAAGTTTTGAGTTCTCTGTTACCAACCTCACAAGACTGTGCCTTCACAATAGCACAGTAAGCTCTGATTGCTGAAATAGGGAGCCTACAATGGCCTACATCTTGGTATAAGCACATCAAGATAAAGGTGCTGAAGCAATGAACTCCCAGATGCCCATTCTTTGATATCATACCAGGAAGCTAGAGGCAGAATTGTCATCCTCACAACATTTTGTAAGTTTTGTGACATTCAGTGTTTTGATTTGATTTTCTTTTATTTTTTTAATTGTCTCGTGGACTCCTGCTTTCTTATTCACTATGGCCTCCATCTCTCACTACCCATAGTGGGACTGAAGCCTTGGGTTGCCGTTTTCCTGCAGCTTGTGCAAGTGATAATGAGGTTGCCCCAAGAAAAGATAGGTGTCATCTCCTGTTATTTCCAATGTGAATGGAATCAAGCTTCCCCCTGTGCTCTATCATAAAAGCTGAACAAGAAATGGTGAACGTACTAGGAGACTATGGGGTGCAGAAAGTGGCAATGAGTGATGTAGGGATGTGCGAGGAGAAGGAGGGAAACTAAGGCAATTCCAGGGCAATATGGGGTGCTGAATGGAGAATGTGAGTAGGAGACTGTGAGAGGAAAGTGAAGGGATGTATGAAGAATGTAGGGAGGGCGCAGATGTGGGACAGGAGAGTGTGGGAAGAAGAAACTATGGCCTGGTCTACACTAGGCGTTTATGTCGACTTTAGCGCCGTTACATCGACTTAACCCTGCACCCGTCCACACCAGGAGGCCATTTAGTTCGACATAGAGCTCTCTTTAAATCGATTTCTGTAATCCTCCCCAACGAGGGGAGTAGCACTAAATTCGACATGGCCATGTCGAATTAGGCTAGGTGTGGATGGAAATCGATGCTAATAGCTCCGGGAGCTATCCCACAGTGCAACACTCTGTTGACGCTCTGGACAGCAGTCCGAGCTCGGATGCTCTGACCAGCCACACCCCGGGAAAATTTGAATTCCTTTTCCTGTCTGGGCAGTTTGAATCGCAGTTTCTGTTTGGACACCGTGGCGAGCTCAGTAGCAGTGGCAACGATGCAGAGCTCTCCAGCAGAGATGGCCATGCAATCCCAGACTAGAAAGAGGGCCCCAGCATGGACTGATCGGGAAGTCTTGGATCTCATCGCTGTGTGGGGAGATGAGTCCGTGCTTGCCGAGCTGCGCTCCAAAAGACGGAATGCAAAGACCTATGAGAAGATCTCTAAAGCCATGGTAGAGAGAGGCTACAGCCGGGATGCAACGCAGTGCCGCGTGAAAATCAAGGAGCTGAGACAAGGCTACCAGAAGACCAAAGAGGCAAACGGACGCTCTGGATCCCAGCCCCACACATCCCGTTTCTACGAGGCACTGCATTCCATCCTAGGTGCGGCCGCCACCACTACCCCACCCCTGACCGTGGACTCTGAGGATGGGATATTGTCCGCGGCCGGTTCCTCCGACATGTTAGCGGACGGGGAAGATGAAGAAGGAGATGAGGAGGACGAGGCAGTCGACAGCGCTGGCACCGCTGATTTCCCTGACAGCCAGGAGCTCTTCATCACCCTGACAGAGATCCCCTACCAACCGTCCCCCGCCGTTACCCCAGACACAGATTCAGGGGAA
>NW_020664497.1:2170525-2170894 GCF_002925995.2 Terrapene triunguis | reverse complement strand
CAGAGTTCATGCTTGCAGGATTGCTGCCAGCAGAGACTCGCATTGCTTTCTATGTGAAAGGAGGCCAGTGCCACTCTTAAAGTTTTAAGCGGCCACAAGTCTACGGCTTACCATGTTTGCCAGCTAGACAAAGTCCGGTGTCCTGCCCCGCTCCTCAGCTCGCCACAGCAAGACCGCAGGCACTGTAGGCGAGGGCCGAAAATTCGACCTTGTCCTCAGTGCGCGTGTGATAGGTGCTCTGCATGGTCTTGTTCACAGAGAAAGACTATGTTCTCTGTTCACAGATACATTGATCTGTCTCAGGAATTCACTCCCTTTTTCCAATTCCCACAGCCACATCTGCCCAGAGGCTAGCGCACATTAGGAGGA
>NW_020664497.1:2139937-2170515 GCF_002925995.2 Terrapene triunguis | reverse complement strand
CGGTCCCACCAGTCCGTGCTTGTTTCCCGGGCCCAGAATCGCCGTTCAACAAAATCCACATGCCCCATTGCAAACGTGATGTCCTCGGCGCTGGGTGTCGTGGTTTCTGACAGGCGTGTGCTACTCTCGGAGTTCAGGTCCTCACTCCGCTGCCGTAGCCTCCTTGCCTGATTTCTCTCTATCTGCCTCTGTGAAAGGTGGATGATGAGCTGCGAGGCGTTGACAACGGCCACAACTGCAGCGATGGTCGCAGCGGGATCCATGCTCGCGGTGCTGTGGCGTCCGCGCTGTCACTGACCAGAAAAGTGCGCGAACTGATTTCCCGCCGGCGCTTTCAAGGAGGGAGGGAGGGCGGGAGTGACGATTGGATGACGACAGTTACCCAAAAGCACCCTCGAGACATTTTTTCCCCCCAGAAGGCATTGGGGGCTCGACCCAGAATTCCAATGGGCAGCAGGGACTGCGGGAACTGTGGGATAGCTGCCCACAGTGCACTGCTTCCAATGTCGACGCTTTCCCTGGTAGTGTGGACTGACAAAGTCGAATTACTGTCCTTAGTGTGGACACACACGTTCGACTTTCTAATATC
Source organism: Terrapene triunguis (assembly GCF_002925995.2). Taxonomy (NCBI): domain Eukaryota; kingdom Metazoa; phylum Chordata; order Testudines; family Emydidae; genus Terrapene; species Terrapene triunguis. The sequence goes on along the minus strand of NW_020664497.1, from coordinate 2,169,926 downwards.
GATTGTACATATTCGATTTAACTAAAATCGAAGTACTCTTGTAGTGTAGACATACCCTATAAGGTAAACGGGAGGGAGGGATGGAGAGATATGGGTATCTAAACTCCATGCCGGCATCTACTTTTGGGAATGGGCTGAACAAAACCTTGGGCCAAAATTTTGGTTTTAGATCTGCATCCAGAGCTAAATTTTGTGGCCTGGAGCCATCCCCGAAGGGAAGGGTTTTAATCACTTCTGGGGTAATTACATTATAGAAAAAATGCCATCTGTTTATAGGATCAGAGCCTTACTGTCCACAAAATGAGTCCTCAGATCAGCTGTATGCAAAGTTTATCTGGAGTTAGTCATTTTCTTTGGCCAAATTAATGTCATTTTCAAGACTAATGCCACACCACACATAAGATCATAAAGTAAAATTCTCAACTGTCACTGAGGTGAAACGGGTTAACCATAAAACCTGTGTTATCAAATGTTTGTGTCCCAGAGGCCAGTAGGATTAGAAGTAGGAGCTGCATTGACCCAAAATGATCAAGTGAAGTCCTTGAAATGACAGGACAAGATTAGATTTGCTGATATGGGGCAAGTGGGCCTGACATTTCTGTTAGCAATAACTTGTAGGGTTATATAAATGGAGTGCCCCTAGGGTACATGACAGACATCACAAATCAGCCGTGCAAAGCAATGAGAGGGCCCCAGGAGCAAATTGTGTGTATTAAAAAAGAAATCCTGATCGGGTATGTGGAAAAAAAGAAGTAGAATCACTTTAGAGATTTTACCGAATTTGACAACAGGCAAGAAAAGGCACATCACATGGAAGTGCAACATTGAGCATTGGGTTGCCAGTTCTCCCTATAGACTTATAAGTATTATCCCCTGTTCGTGTCATCTGGTTCCATGTAAAACTCCATATAAAGATAGTGTTCTCCTTCCTCCTCCATTTTTAAAGGTATTGCATCACAAGACAACGAGGAAGTTGTGGGTATTTATTTTGTTTTGCTTTTATTTTTAAGGGTGGGTGTGGAAAGCGAGGAAATCCAAAAGGGAAGGGGGGGACACATTTTCTTGATCCTCATGATAAAATTCCCATGATGCATGTAGTAAAACGCAAGACAAGGGCCCAGATTTTAAAGGTTTCAGAGTAGCAGCCGTGTTAGTCTGTATCCGCAAAAGAACAGGAGTACTTGTGGCACCTTAGAGACTAACAAATTTATTAGAGCATAAGCTTTCGTGGGCTACAGCCCACTTCTTCGGATGCATTTTAAAGGTATTTAGCCATTCCTGTGCTCAGTGTCGCAATGCCTAACTGATTTTGGAACCTAAATCTCATTTTCAAAACGGATTTAGCTACTTTGGAGTCTAAATTCTATCAACAGAACACAGCAATATCTACATACCTTTAAAAGTCTGGGCCGAGGTGCTTTCACACTGAGGCTGTCCTGGAGCTTTACAATTTCACCTTCCTTATGGGAAAGGAGACTCTTTTTAGACAGGAACTCAGTAGACTTTATTCTGCAAAACAGGAGCTTTGCTAATGTGCAGGGTAAAAAATTTAAATTACTATCATGCTTCTCAAGTCTGAAAGTGAAAAAGCTAGTGAGAGAACAGTTTCCAAATACCATTAAGATCAAGCCTCTTTTATTACTTCTATGTATACCAGCAGGTCTTTTCTTTCATTTTCACCATCAGGTTCCCAAACCATGGATGGAGAGACAGAGACTGTCTGGCTTCATTTTTGTGCCAAACATTTCCTTTGGTTTTGGATCACAGGGATTTACATCTGCTCTTCATTTTGAGTTTCAGGTTTGAACAAACCCTCAAGCTCAGCTGAAAACCTGAAATTATAAATCATGCCAGGTTCACATGAAAGGATAGAAAATGTCAGCAAATCTTCCAGTAGCTCTGGCACAAGTTTTAGATTTGTTGCAAATGTTTTGAACAGTGCTGCTGCATGGAATATGTATGAGACTGAATAAAAGTATTGATTGAATCAAGTATGTTGGATTTTATCTAAAAGTTCTTATACATTACCGGCTAGACTGTGCATTTAGGCATATCCCTTAGCAAAGAGTTACACGAACCCTGAGGAAAGACAAGTGGGCAGAATGACTCTTGGAGCTTCTAGGAGTGGAGTACGTGTGCACCTGCAATAACACCCGGTGTGAAGTGCAGCTTACTTCTCCATCATGTAGCTGGCCAGTTTGGCTAGTGGTGTATGGGGTGTGCCAGGGTCCTGCTTCATCCCTGCACCCACTAAGGTGTCCAGCACCACTGGGGGACTAGGGAAAGAGCTACCTATAGACTGCAGGTTACAATCTTGCAGGCCCCTATACAGATCATGGAAGTGAAGGGGAAGCCTCCTTATGCTCTTCCCCACATTTTGCATCTACAAGTGCTAGCAGAATCTAAATTAATTGGCTAATCTAAGCAAAACATGTGACTATAACAAATAAAACATTTTGAAAAGTCAGCAATAAGGCAAAAGGCATTTCTATAATTCTCTCTCCTTCCTTCAAAAGACCCCGGTGTGGTGATGATGGTTGTTTTAAAATCAGATATGCAGTGATTAGCTTCAAGAAAGTTATATCCAGTCTATGAAATTCTACCATAATCACAAGAGCACATTACAGTATGTGTAGATAGTTACTCTGATGACTCAAGGAGACTGAAGGACCCAATCCAGATTGAAACCAGTGCACACTTAGGGTTACCAGGTGTCTGTTTTTCAACCGGAACGTCCAGTTGAAAAGGGACCCTGGCGGCTCCAGTCAGCGCTGCTGACCGGGCCATTAAAAGTCCAGTTGGTGGGCCTGGCAGTCTTCCTACCTGGCTCCGTGCGGCTCCCGGAAGCGGCGACATGTCCCTCTGGCTCCTAGGCAGATAGATGGCCGGGGGGCTCTGCTCACTACCGCCGCCCACACGCCGGCTCCGTAGCTCCCATTGGCCAGGAACCACAGCTAATGGAAGCTGCGGGGGCGGCACCTGCAGGTGGAGGCAACACGCACCACGCAGAGCCACCTGGCCACCCCTCTGCCTAGGAGCCAGAGAGATATGTTGCTGCTTCTGGTAAGTGGTAAGTGCCACCCGGAACCTGCTCCCTGCACCCCCTCCCACACCCTAACCCCTTGCCCCAGCCCTGAGCCCCTTCACACACTCAAACTCCCTCCCAGAGCCCGCACCACCTCCCACACCCCAACCCCCTGCCCCAGCTCGGAATCCCCTCCTGCACCCAAAATCCCTCCTGGAGCCCAAACCCCGCACACACACCCACACCCCAACTCCCTGCCTCAGTCCAGAGCCCCCTCCGATACTCCAAAGCCCTTAGCTCCATCCCCCAGCCCGGAGCCCCTCCTGCACCCCAAACCTCTCGTCCCTTGCCCCATCTCAGAGCCCGCACCCAAATCCCCTGCCCCAAGCTGGAGTCCCCTCCTACACCCTGAACCCTTCATTTCTGGCCCCATCCCCGAGCCCATGCCCCCAGTCAGAGCCCTCACTTCCTCTTGCACCCCTGCCCCAGCCCAGTGAAAATAAATGAGTGAGTGAGGGTGGGGGAGAGTGAGCAACAGAGGGGGTGTGTGGAGTGAGCGGGGGGGTGGGGGCATCTGAAAAGGGGCGGGGCCTCAGAGAAGGGGCGGGGCAAGGGTGTTTGGTTTTGTGCAATTAGAAAGTTGGCAACCTATGCAAAATGCCACCAGATCACACTAGATTGGAATTTGGCTCTAAGTCTTTTAAAAACTTTGAAAGGATTTTTTCCCCCTTTTTCCATCTTCCCTCTATCCTGGAAGATTGGATAGTGCGAAGCTTGGTACCCCAAGAGTTGTTTTCTATTTTCTTTTCACTATGAGGGAGTCATATATAAGTAAAAGGAGCGGTTTGTCCAGTCTCTCTCTCTCTCTCCATGCGCGTCCCCACCCCCCATCACAGGCATTCTGTCAGGCTTGCTGCTAATGAAGACTGCATGTCAGTGGAAGACCATGGAAAAAGAAGACTTGGGGGAGAGAAGATACTTTTGGGGAGCAGAGAGAAATCTGTTTCCCCAGCTTTCCTTTTTAAAACTGATTATTCCATAGAGAGGCCAGTCTGAGCAAGGACAGCAATGGAAGTAAGGAGCTTTGAGACTTTTAGTTGTATATAAATCCCCGCAAGCAAGCAGAATGGAGAAATCAAACTGTACAAATTCCAGCCAGCAAGTGAAGAGAAACTTTAATCAATAAATCTTCTTATAAGCCATAGACAATAGAAGGCCGGGAAAAAATCAGCTGTAAGGAAAGATGTGGGCTCTCAGACCAAACTACTTTCTGTTTGCTGGCAGCTTGTAAAGGGATTTGGGACCTGCATCTAGCTAAAGAATCTCTGGAACTTTATATTGCTTTCCTTGTTGTGTACCTTCATTTAAAGGATTTTTTCCCCGTGACTGCAGAGAGACATGTCTACTGTTCATTATTCAATGATCACAACAGATGGCTGTGAATAAATAGATGGTGCAATATTACATAAGGTAGCCAGTTGTGAAACACTTACTCACACTGGTGAGCATTTACTCCCACAAAGTACTCCTGTTGATTTCAATCTGAATAAAGAGGCAGTTCAGTACAGTGTTTTGGTAACTAGAAAAACCTTTAGAAGTACTGAGGTTTTGTAATGCTGCTTTTCCTCCAGGAAGTTTTGAAAACAAATTCACAATTTTTCTGATTCTACTTTTGCCCACTCCACTTTGTTTCTGAGAAAGATAGTGAATATTAATCACAGCAGGAAGCATAACTTCTGTGAAATTTGGGAACCGGTTATGTTTGTATGATGGTCCTTTCTGGAGGTAACTACTCTAACTTCTGATCATACATGCATGTATAACATGGTATCTTACTATCAATGTCACTCTCCTAGTCACTTCCTAGTAAACTCTTCTCTGATTCTGCTTGGCTGGACAAGGTGAAATTGTTTCTGTAACATGTCAGATCACATTTACAGGCCTCAAAGCAGGAAAGTTCAGCACTGCAGCAGCCATAATTCTTGATGCTCAGGGAAACAGATGAGCAAAATGGGTCAACTGGAGATGGTATTTTGGGATATTGCAAAAAGCACATTGTCCAAAGTGATTAAGCTGAAGAGTGTTATCCACATTTGTTACATCAGTTTCTGTCTTAATCTATAGATTAGCCACTCAGCTGCCTGAATGGCACTGCCATTTTGCTTTATCTCTATGATTTATACAAGTCTCTTGAGAGAGTAAAGGCTTCAGTATTGACTGAGATGGCATTGATTTCACAAAGGTGTTGTGATATTACAGCATCTTAGCCAGTGAGAGCATGAATACCTGGAAGAAAACCTACAAATCTCCCTTATATCTAACTGATACCAGATATTGGAATGCAGCCCACTGAATTTAGATATTAAACAGTATTAAACAGAGTATGTTGTCTTCTTTTGATTCCAGCTACCTTCTAAAAGCTATGCCAGTACTAACCCAACAGAGTCTCAGTGACCCAGGGGTCAGTTGTCAATAAATAGATGCTAGATCTCACAGTAACGGTAGTCTCTCATCCATCAGGTCAGATTTAGGGTCTTGTTTTGGTTTTAGATTGTATTTGACCATATTGACAAGGGATCAGGGACAAACCTGGATCTGCAAATTCACCTGTAGAGAACAGATGCTGTTTTTTCTACCATAAGATTTGGGTGCAGTCTCTTGGAAAAATCCAAGAAGGAAATTCAGACAACGAACTTTGGTGATGATAGTGCTTGAAGTTTTGGGGCATGCAATTAGTTTAAATAACAATGATAATATCGACAGAACTAGTCTGTGTACTGAGTCACTGGTCTGTCTTCTCAGGCATTGCATTAAAATTACTCAGGAAAAAGCCAGCATGTTTCACTTTCTTGACATGTGCTTTCATAATAAGCCTTAGTATTGAGCACACTGAGTAAATGGAGGGAATGGAATGGCTTCATTTTCTCAGGAAGCATCAATTTACAATCATTCTGCCTGGCACCTTGTGCAGTTATGTTGGGATAACAATGGCCAACAGACAGCCATTAATGACTCAAATTTTAGTCCATCCTTCTGAAAGTTTCCAGAAATCCTCTAGCAACACTGGCAAGAAAAAAGCCAAATTAACTGACATTCTGATGCATAGTGACAGCGTTGTGCAGAAAGGATGGTGATGACTATGCCATGACAATGAATGAATCCAAGCCTCTGGATGATTATGACAAGGCTCATAGTACTAGCAGTAGAGAGTGCCACACAGGTGATGAAGCTCTCTGATATTTAACAAACAGGCAAAGTGATAATACCACCCATGGAAGTAGCCTATAAGGAGGTATAAAAATTACTGATCCTTGAAAGTCAAACTACGAAATTCTCTAAACTTATTCTGGCCATGCTAGTACCATTTCCACTTTAATATGGATAATTGCTAGATTATCACCACCTTGATCCTGCTCCAGTTGGTTTCTGTGGTGAAACGCAGGACCAAGCACCATGTGTCTTCGGAATCAATAAGCTCACTTCACAGATGGCACATCGGCTGTTTGGAATCACTTTAATCCGATCAGTGATGAGCTATACAATATAATTTATGTTTTGTGGGGAGAATGCATGATGATTATAGATTAGCCTGGACTCCTTTGGAAGATATGTGCCAGTTCTGTCAATGAATGGTAGCATAGCAGAGCTTGGACTAAAAAATAGAAATAGCACTGAGGAGAAGAAGAGGAATTCCTTATAATTTGCTCTGAACTTGTCAAAGCTCCACAGCATCCATTTTTACCAGGACAACTAGCATCAAGCACTGTAAATGCCTTTCACCAGTATTTTGCATGCAATCAGAGAAGAGTTTAGTAAAAAGATTAAGATGAAAAGTCAAGCAGACAGAAAAGTTGGATGGGATGCAACACCGATTAGTAGTGAGACTAAGGTATTGGGATTCAGGAAATCTGGGTTCCGTTCCTGGACCCTGTAGAAATCCTGATCCCACTGAAGTCAATTGGAGTTTTGCCATTGATTTCAATTAGACCATGAGTTTTGTGGGCCAGATTTTTAAAGGTATATAGGCACCTGTTGGGATTTTCAGAAGCACGTAGGTATCTATCATCCATTGATTTCAATGGGTGTTAGGTGTCTAGATGATTTTGTGCCTTTGTGTCCCTGGCTGTAAAACTGGAATGTTAATGCTTCTGTACTTCAGAAAGGTACTTTGAGGCTTCATTCATCAATGTTTGTAGCACCTTGGGGTCTTCAGATGGAAACTGCTGTAGGTGTGTGAAAGTATACTAATGATTATTTGTCATTATTAAGCTTGTTTGGCAATTTGACCAGTGAATAAAAATTTGGGAGCCAAGGAACAAAAGCTCTGTTATTTAGACTGTTGCCTATTCATTCTATTCTTTAGACCATTGCTTCGGGGATGGAGAGATCTGTGCTGACACCAGAGAGCTACTTAGCAGAATTTTAGACTGACATAAAGGATAATCCCTTGGCTAATTAGTTTGAAGAAAAGCATGTAGTCAATACTTTTTAGTTATGGCCATTTCTTATCTTGGTTGGAACCAACCCTTAAAAGTGGACATAAAGATAAGCACGTGCTTAAGTACCTCATTGAATCAGGCCCTGTGGTTTTATCATTAAAGACATTGATTCTGGTTAAGACTGCATTGTAGTGCTTCGGATGTTTTCCAAATACACTTCATTCTGAGTTTATTTTTAGCATGACTGATGATCAGGCCTTCTAACCAGACTGCTTCCTGAGAATACTTACATGCTAGCATTTCTCTAAATGAAACTGTAATGAGTCAGCTATAAACATGATTTGGACTCCGATATTGACACCGCTGCCAGCAGTGCAGCATTGTCTACTCCAAGATTCTAGAAAAAAGAAAAATTTGAAAGTGTTAGCGGCATTGACCTTTCCCTATCAAGAGAAATTCAGCTACTTATAGTTATCTAAATGGAATGTTTGGAGATGGGGAGTGTATGTGGATATGGATCCTGTAGGGTTATGCATTGTATTTTTCTGTCTTTGTATGGAATGTTATTAAGTGCTATGCATTTATTTTTTGTAGAGACAAAAAGCAAAGTAGAAAACTAAAGTAAATTAGAGTGGTTGAAATTCTTTTGTTACTGAGACTTAGAAATCAAATGATATTGGGCAAAGCAGTCATCGCGCTGATTGTCGCAATGCTAAAGCATTCAAAGACTGGTAATACCCCACTGCAGTGGTGGCAATTGTACCATTACAGATCCACTGTTTGTTTCTGAACCATGCTAATATCAATCCACCTAGTATGCAGTTGTGACAATATCAGACTGTCCCACTCAGTCACCAGAACCACATATTTTGAATTACTTGATAGGTGTCTCAACTTCACATGCTATGGATCACCTTAAAATACGTTTATTAAATTTATGTACTTTACATGTATGGAAGGCAGAGATCTGTTTTCTATTTACAATTTCAAAGTATTTTGCAGACTTTAATAATACTTATAGGCCTCAGAGTTTTATGTGGACTAACTGATTAATCACTGATTTAAATATGTAAATGAGGAAAATTATGAAGAAAAAGGTAGTAGCTATGGTCAAGTCAAGTCAAAATAGAGGAAAAAGAGACTCCATAGAAGCAAGCAATTAGGCAAATATGAACAGTGATGATAACACTTGTAATATATTTATGATTCAGATTGTGGCTAAGATTCTTTCATCACATCATCCACTAGAAACATCAGAAAAGAGATAAATGGAATAAACATATCACTAAAAAAATGTAGCTTGACATCAAGCATGTTTTTAATTGTTGGTTTCTGATTGTTCATTGTCCTCCAGCATGCAGGCGGGGAGGGGAGGAGGGGGGCACATTGCTGTCTGCATTGTAGCTGGAGCTGTCAGGAAACTTCCAGACATCACCCACACAAGTGGTAGCTAGTGTTTAAAGTAATGGGAGGTGAACACGATTCCTCCTCCTCTGGTAAAAGCAGAGGGAGAGTTCCCCCTCCTTTCTCTGCTTTCAGTAAGAAACAGTCCCCTACAGTTCCTCCTCTTCTTTGGGGTAGTGAAAGTTCCCTCTCCTATTTCATCTATGGCAATGGTAGCTCCACCACCCTTTGAGATGATGGAGTATTTTGCCTGTTCCATGCCTAGCCAGCTCTGCTGGCCAGAGTGGAGGAGGGCCAGAGGCATGATCCAGTCTTCAGACTGATCCTCCCTACCTATCTTTAGGCAGCTAGCCAGGAGCAAGAACTACAAACTCCCGAACAAGATTCTGGCCAGCCTCAGCACAAGCGACAAGCAATTCCTTGCACTATGTTCCACTTGTACATCTGGTCAAAATCTGGCATTTCAATGTGACTTCCTTAAAGGTGTCACACACAGGTTTTGAAAATTCTCTCCCCTGAACAGTAAGTGCTGGAAGCCTCCAATAACCATCTTACAGTTGGGTGGTGATCAAGATCGGGAACCCACTGAGTAGCCGGGGAAAGGACGAGTCAGCAGCCAACTAGGTTCCCATCTCAGGAGCAAGAGTGACAATCCCAGTGAATAAAAGGCCAACTAAGATAATTTTAATAACTCAGCTGGAACAGCAAAGATTTGACTGAAGGGCTAGAGAAACTCAGCAAAAGCCTCAGAGCCAAACACTTCTCCCAGTTATCCCAGCACATTCCCATTGACCTCAGTGAGACTGCACTGTAGGAAGTGAAAGTCGAGTTTGGACCTAAAACTCTAACCAAAATGGGGAGAGTTAGGCAAGTCCAGTCTCTCATAAGAACTGCCATACTGGGTCAGATCAAAGGTCCATCTAGCCCAGTATCCTGTCTTCCGACAGTGGCCAATGCCAGGTGCCCCAGAGGGAATGAACAGAACAGGTAATCATCAAGAGATCCATCCCCTGTCGCCCATTCCCAGTCTCTCTCTTGTCCCTTGACAAAGGCTGGGTAACTTTTCAGACTTTTTAAACATTGTCTTGTGTTTGTAGGAAGAGTTAAGAGTCTTCGGGTAAACTAGAAAGATATAGGGCCCAAAGCTCTGTCATACTGCTCTTTTGCAGTCATTTACACTAGTCCAAAGTGGGTGTGTAGCAGTGCTGTCTAGCCACTGTGGCTCCAGGCTAGGTACTGCTGGTTTTCCCTCACTCCGGTTAAATATCCTGCCGTCTTGGGAAGGACCCACTGCCATGCCCAAGTCTCCTTCCAGGCACAGTTTTACTCTTCATACATAAATCTTAGGCAAAAGACTATGGAAAAAAAGGGGGCATAGTTCTCTGATCAGGTTGGATTACCGCTCTCAAGGCTTTTCCTCTTGCCTCTCTTAGTGCAGAAATGAGGATGTATCCTTCCTTGCAATCCATCTGCATTAGGGACTACTGAAGGAGCCCATCTCCCACCTGCAGCTCCTTTAGCTGATCTCTCTCAGTCCTTTATAGGGAACAACTGACCCCTTCCCAGCTGGGTCTGATAGCTGAGGAGGGTTGACTGGCCCCAGGCCTCCTGATCCTTGAAGGGGCAGACAATCCTGTACAGAGGGCAGTGCCTTACAAAATCAGAATGGTAGCATTTTACACCCGTTCTGCTCTGATGTACTTGACTACACAGGGCAAAGGTGGAGATTCAGGCCCATGATAACTATTGCTTTATTATCAAACCTTATTTCAGCTGCCCAAGCAGGAGAGGCAAAGTGCTCTCCAAATTTCACAAACAATCCTCTGAGCAGCGCACTGAATCAGAGCTAGAAGAACATTTTACAAGTCTCTGCACTTCCAACTTAAGGTTTACTCTTCATATTAAGCCCATTTGTTGCTACAAAGATGCTTATTAAGGCAATTTATGTTATTAGACTGCTTACATCACATGAGGCTCATGTTAGATGTTCATTCATTTCATCTCAATAACTTTTGTTCATTAAGAAAATCCTGGAATAAGTGCACAATACAATTTTAATATAAGAAGTGCTCTTTGCTATTATAAATAAACAGTACTTTAGGTTCAATGTGTACATAGATCCAGCTTTCTAGGATGATAATCTTACTGAAATCATTAGATATCAGCATTATTATGAAAATCAATTACCTCATTGATGTAATTAGTTGTCTGTAAAGGGAGAAGGAAAAGTTCTGAGATTCCTTAAGGCATTTTCAGACATCATATGCTCAGGGTTTTCATAATGGTATAATGTAGCAAAATGTGACGGAAAGCAGCTATGTTCAAAATGCCTCTCCAGTGGCCATTTACAAAATACTTCTCCATGCATCCAGACAATCACAAGTGAATTCCTGGCCTTAGTGAACTCAGTGGGAGATTTGTCACTGACTGACTTGGGGTTAGAATTTCACTGCATGAATTTAATGCTCATTTTTTGAGAAATGCTTTTGCTATAGATTTGAGGACCACTGCTTGAGGGCTAGATAGGAGGAGTAAGAGGCAGCATATAGCTGCATTGTCCCAGGAGCAAACCAAAGAAAAAATTGTGACTCAGCGACAAACCGTTCCTCCCCAGCTCCCCCATTGTTTTGGGGGGAGGAGTAAATTACATCATCCCTTTTCATGCAGCAGCTTACTCCCACCTGAGCTATGAGTGGAATGGGAGGCACCAGGGCTTCTCTCACTTCCTGCCCTCTCCCCATCTATTTGCTTTCAGTTGGGGGAATTCAGTAAATAGCCCCCATTCTTCCTACTGCAGCCAATAGCACAATCTGAGCAGAGGCTTAAGGAGGGTTTATACTCCTATGAATGGTCCATTAAGAGCAGTGGCTGTCTTGCCCTTACCGGTAGTAGTTTGTTTAATAGCTTTATATGAGAAGAAATGCAACCTACTAATCATATTGGCCAAACTCCATCTGTCATTGTTGTCTATTTCTTTTTTTAATGTAGCTCACTCCATTCTTCAGTTCCCTCCCCCTCCCTCAGCCCTTTGTGTGTGTGTGTATGTGTGTGAGGGAGTCACCTTAGCTTCATCAGGATGAGAAAAAGGCTAAGCCTGTTTCATGCTCTGTTGTTTTGGTAGCAACTCTTTCCCTTTCTCTCTCTCCATCTTATAATTTACCCCCATTTTTCCCTCTCAGATAATTTCCTGATTCACATCCACTCCCTGACCCAGAGGACTCTCTTCTCTTGCTTCCTCCCTCTTCTGGACTCCCGCCCCACTGCCATATTCCCTTTTTCATTCACCTCTGAGGTCTCTCCACCCACCCTTTGGCACTGCTCCCCGCCCTGAGATTTCCCCTTTGCCATGTTTCTTCTGCTATTCTTTCCTCTCTGTGGGTTTCCCTCCTCTTTTTTCTGATGCTCCTCACACCTAGTCTGTTCTCTGTATCATTTCTGTCTCCCCTTCTACTCTCCTGCCTCTCTATCTGTGATTGAGCTTTTGCCACATAATATCAGAATAAATATGATTTTCTTTGGAAATGTTTGATGCACAGTCTGTCCATGAGAATGTAACAATGGTCATACTGAGTCAGACCAATGGTTCATCTAGTTCAGTATCTTGTCTTCTGATAGTGGCCAATGCCAGATGCTTCACAGGTAATGAACAGAACAGGACAATTATTAAGTGACCCATCTGCTGCTGTCCAATCCCAGCTTCTGACAATCAGAGGTTTAGGCACACTGGAGCATGGGATTGAATCCCTGGCCATTTTAGCTAATAGCCATTGATGGACCTGTCCTCCATGAATTTATCTAGTTCTTTTTTTGAACGCAGTTCGAAGTATAACTCAGTTATACTTTTGGCCCTGGCAGCAAATTTCACAGGTTGACTGTGCACTATGTGAAGTACTTCTTTGTTTGTTTTAAACCTGCTGCCTATTAATTTCATTGGGTGACCTCTGGTTCTTGTGTTATGTGAAGGGGTAAATAATACTTCCTTATTCACTTTCTTTGCACCATTCATGATTTGTATAGACCTCTATCAGATCCCCTCCTTAGTCATCACTTTTCTATGCTGAACAGTCCCAGTCTTTTTCATTTCTTCTCATATGGAAGCAGTTCTATGCCCCTAATCATTTTTCTTGCCCTTCTCTGGATTTTTTCCAATTCTAATATATATTTTTTTGAGCAGGGGAAACCAGAACTGCATGTTATATTCAAGGTGTGGGCATACCATGGATTTATATAGTGGCATTATGATATTTTCTCTCTTATTATCTATCCCTTCCCTAATGGTTCCTAATATTCTGTTAACTTTTTGACTGCCACTGGACTCTGAGCAGGGTACCCTCCACAATGAGTCCAAGATCTCTCTCTTGAGTGGTGACATAATTTTGTATGTATAATTGGGATTATTTTTTCCAGTGTGCATTACTTTGCATTTACCAACATTGAATTTCATTTGCCATTTCATTGCCCAGTTACCCAGTTTTGTGAAAACCTATTGTAACTCTTAACTATCTTGAAGAATTTAGTATCATGTGCAAATTTTGTCACCTCACTCTTTATGCCTTTTTTCCAGATCATTTAGGAATATGTTCAACAGCACAGGTCCCACTACAGAACCTTCTGGCCCCAGCTATTTATCTCTTTCCATTGTGAAAACTGACCATTTATTCGTACTCTTTGTTTCTTATCTTTTAACCAGTTACCGATCCAAGAGAGAACCGTCCCTCTTATTCCATGACTGCTTACTCTGCTTAAGAGCCTTGTCAAAGGCTTTCTGAAAGTCTAAGTACACTGTATACACTGGATCACCATTGTCTGCATGCTTGTTGACTGCCTCAAAGAATCCTAATAGAATGATGAGGCATGATTTCCCTTTATAAAAGCCACGTTGATTCATCCCCAGCATATCATGTTCATCTATGTGTCTGATAATTCTGTTCTTTACTATAGTTTCTGCCAGTTTGCCTGATATTGACATTAGGCTTATCGGCCTGTAATTGCCAGGATCACTTCTTGAGCCTTTTAAAAAAAATTGGCATGATATCCACCATTTGGTACAAAGGCTGATTTAAGTGATAGGATACATACCACAGTTAGTTCTGCAATTTCATATTTTAATACCTTCAGAACTCTTGGGTGAGTACAAGCTTGTCCTAGTGACTTATTACTGTTTAATTTAACAGTTTATTCCAAAACCACCTCTAGACACCTCAATCTGGGACAGTTATTCACATTTGTCACCTAAAAAGATTGGCTCAGGTGTAGCAATCTCCTTCTTATCCACTACAGTGAAGACTAATGCAAAGAATTCATTTAACATCTCTGCAGCAGTTTTGCCTTCCTTGAGTGTTCCTTTAGTACCTTGATCATCCAGTGGCCCCACTGATTGTTTGGCAGGCTTCCTTCCTGCTTCTGATATACTTCAAAAAAAAGTTAATTTTTGTCTTTTGCTACTTGCTCTTCAAATTCTTTTTTGGCCTGTCTTATTATACACCTCTACCCCGATATAACACGACCCGATATAACACGAATTCGGATATAACGCAATAAAGCAGTGCTCCGGGGGGGGAAGGGGGGGTGGGGCTGCGCACTCCGGTGGATCAAAGCAAGTTCGATATAACGCGGTTTCACCTATAACACGGTAAGATTTTTTGGCTCCCGAGGACAGCGTTATATCGAGGTAGAGGTGTACTTTTGCACTTGCTCTTTGACTTGCCATAGTTTATGCTCTTTTCTGTTTTCCGCAGTTGGATTTGACTTCCAATTTGTAAAGGATTTTTTAAATTTTGCATCTAAGCACCTCTTTTATTCTTCTGTTTAACCACACTGGCATTTTTTTGGGGTCTGCTTACTGTTTTTTTTTATTATTATTATTTATTATTTGGGATAAATTTAGATTGAGCCTCCACTGTGGTGTTTTGAAATAGTTTCCATGCAGCATGCAGACATTTCACTCTTGTGACTGTTCCTTTTAATTTCCATTTAACAAGCTTCATCATTTTTGTGTAGTTCCCCTTTTGAAGTGAAATATTACTGTGGTGTGTTTCTTTGGTGTTCTTCCTGACTCCCAACCCCAACCCCAAGGATGTTAAATTTAATTATATTATGGTTGCTCTTACCAAGTAGTTCATCTATATTCACCTCTTGGACCAGATCCTGTGCTGCACTTAGGACTAAATCAAGAATTGTCTCTTCCCTTGTGGATTCCAAGAGTAGCTGCTCCAAGAAGCAATCATTATGGTGTCTAAAAATTTTATCTCTGAATCCCATCTTATAAGTGACATGTACCCAGTCAATATGGGGATAGTTGAAATCTCCTATTATTATTGGGGTTTACTGTTTCTGTAGCGTCTCTAATCTCCCTGATCATTTCTCAGTCACCATCACCATCCTGGTCAAATGGTTGGTAGTATATTCCTACTGCTATACTATTTTTATGCAAGCATGGAATCTCTATCATAGAGATTCTGTGTTATACTTTGATTAATTTAAAATGTTTACTGTGGTTGTAACTATGCTTTCTTTCACAAATATTACCACTCCCCCATCAGCGTGATACCCACTTTCATTCCTTTATATTTTGAACCCTGGTATTATCATGTCCTATTGTTTATCATCATTCCACCAAGTTTTTATGATACCTATTATATTGATATCCATATTTAATACCAAGCACTCAAGTTTACCCATATTAGTATTGACACTTCTATCATTTGTATACGAACACTTATATAATTTGTCAATATTTGTCTGCCTTCATGTGATGTGATTTAATGGACTGTAAACAGTCCTTTGCATAGTAAACTTCAATAGATGTCCAAAAGGCTATTGTATTTTCAAAAGACATGACTCAAGTGAGTAGGGGGGGTTGTGCTGGGAAGTTAATTAAAAACACATTCACTGAGTTTGGTGTTTGACAAAGGTGCTGCCAAGGGAAGCCCTGGAGACTGAAGTCCATAGAACACATGCATCATGTGCAGCAGCAGAATAAGCTGTCCTACGGATATGCCTTTGCCTCCCCCTGGAGGGACCATGTTCAGATATGACTAGATTATTTAGTATCAGTGCCCATTCATATTTGGGGAAGATGCCAGTGTCCATACATTAGTGTGATACTGGTTTAGGCCTTGTTCCTGCCTTGGCTACTTATTGCTACTATTCAATAGAACTACTTACATGAGGAAAATTAAGCACATAAAATCATAGAACCGTAGAATTGGTAGGGACCTTGAGAGGTCATCTAGTCCAGTTCCTTGCACTCGTGGCAGGACTAAGTATTATCTAGACCATTCCTGACTGGTGTTTGTCTAACCTGCTCTTAAAAATCTCCAATGATGGAGATTCCACAACCTCCCTTGGCAATTTATTCCAGTGTTTAACCA
Source organism: Terrapene triunguis (assembly GCF_002925995.2). Classification (NCBI taxonomy): domain Eukaryota; kingdom Metazoa; phylum Chordata; order Testudines; family Emydidae; genus Terrapene; species Terrapene triunguis. Next base: position 2,153,685 of record NW_020664497.1, on the reverse strand, counting down.
CCCTGACAGTTACAAAGTTTTTCCTAATGTCCAACCTAAACCTCCCTTGCTGCAATTTAAGATCATTGCTTCTTGTCCTATCCTCAGAAGTTAAGAAAAACAATTTTTCTTCCTCCTCCTTGTAACAACCTTTTACATATTTGAAAACTGATATCATGTCCCCTCTCAGTTTTCTCTTTTCCAGACTAAACAAACCCAATTTTTTCAATCTTCCCTCACAGGTCATGTTTTCTAGATCTTTAATCATTTTTGTTGCTCTTCTCTGGACTCTCTCCAATTGTCCACATCCTTCTTGAAATGTGGCGCCCAGAACCGGACACAATACTCCACTTGGGACCTAATTAGCACAGAGTAGAGCGGCCGTCTCGTGTCTTGCTTACAGCACTCCTGCTTGCTTTTTTTGCAACAGCATTACACTGTTGACTCATATTTAGCTTGTGGTCCGCTATGACCCCCAGATCCCTTTCCACAGTAATCCTTCCTAGGCAGTCATTACCCACTTTGTATGTGTGCAACTGATTGTTCCTTCCTAAGTGGCGTACTTCACATTTGTCCATATTGAATTTCATCCTATTTGTTTCAGACCATTTCTCCAGTTTGTCCAGATCATTTTGAATTTTAATCCTATCCTCCAAAGCACTTGCAACCCCTCCCAGCTTGGTATCATCTGCAAACTTTATAAGTTTATTCTGTATGCCATTATCTAAATCATTGATGAAGATATTGAACAGAACTGGACCCAGAACTGATCCCTACAGGACTCCACTTGTTATGCCCTTCCAGCATGACTGTGAACCACTGATAACTACTCTCCAGGAATGGTTTTCCAACCAGTTTTGCACCCACCTTATAGTAGCTGCATCTAGGTTGCATTTCCCTAGTTTCTCAGAAGGTCATGTGAGACAGTATCACAAGCTTTACTAAAGTCAAGATATACCATGTCTACCACTTCCCCCCCATCCACAAGGGTTGTTACCCAGTCAAAGAAAGCTATCAGGTTGGTTTGACATGATTTGTTTTGACAAATCCATGCTCATAGTTACTTATCACCTTATTATCTTCTAGATGTTTGCAAACTGCTTGCTTAATTATTTGCTCCATTATCTTTCTTGGTACAGAAATTAAGCTGACTTGTCTGTAATTCCCTGGGTTGTCCTTATTTCCCTTTTTATAGATTGGCACTATATTTGCCCTTTTCTAGTCTTCTGGAATCTCTCCCGTCTTCCATGACTTTTCAAAGATAATCGCTAATGGTTCAGATATCTCCTCAGTCAGCTCCTTGAGTATTGTAGGATGAATTTAATCAGGCCCTGGTGACTTGAAGACATCTAATTTGTCCAAGTAATTTTTAACTTGTTCTTTCCCTATTTTAGCCTCTTCTGATTCTACCTCATTTTCACTGACATTCACTATGTTAGATGTCCAATCACCACCAACCTTCTTAGTGAAAACCGAAAAAAAGACGTTATTAAGCACCTCTGCCATTTCCACATTCTCTGTTATTATTTTTCCCCCCTCATTGAGTAATGGGCCTACCCTGTCCTTAGTTTTCCTCTTGCTTCTAATGTATTTTTAGAATGTTTTCTTGTTACTCTTTATGTCTCCAGCTAGTTTGATCTCGTTTTGTGCCTTGGCCTTTCTAATTTTCTTCCTACATACTTGTGTTATTTGTTTATATTCATCCTTTGTAATTCGACCTAATTTCCACTTTTTGTAGGACTCTTTTTTGAATTTTAGATCATTGAAGATCTCCTGGTTAAGCCAGGGTGGTCTCTTGCCATACTTCCTATCTTTCCTATGCAGTGGGATAGCTTGCTCTTGTGCCCTTAATAATGCATAAGTCTTCAAGGGACTGAGGCCTTAAATAATATTTTATTGATCTAATGAGTAATATTATATTTACCCCAAAACTAGTAATTCAGTCAATAATTCAATCAGGATGAACACATAAGTGTTATTTTTTGCCATTAACAGGGTGCTTGAAGAAAGACTCAGAAGCTGAACATTTCTAATGTAGGAATTTACTTTCTATGGCCAAAATAGCTCTTTTCCAGCCAAAATCGTCTACTGACGATTCAGTGCACAGTAGGAAGAGGTATTGGGCTTGGAGATTGACATTTGTATTCAGAAAAAACACCACAACACATAGAATCATAGAATATCAGGGTTGGAAGGGACCTCAGGAGGTCATCTAGTCCAACCCCCTGCTCAAAGAAGGACCAATCCCCAATTAAATCATCCCAGCCAGGGCTTTGTCAAGCCTGACCTTAAAAACATCTAAGGAAGGAGATTCCACACCTCCCTAGATAACTCATTCCAGTGCTTCACCACCCTCCTTGTGAAAAAGTTTTTCCTAATATCCAACCTAAACTTCCCCCACTGCAACTTGAGACCATTACTCCTTGTTCTGTCATCTGCTACCACTGAGAACAGTCTAGATCCATCCTCTTTGGAACCCCCTTTTAGGTAGTTGAAAGCAGCTATCAAATCCCCCCCTCATTCTTCTCTTCTGCTGACTAAATAAGCCCGGTTCCCTCAGCCTCTCCTATAAGTCATGTGTTCCAGAGGCAAAAAAATCATTGAGTACATTTTTTCCACATCCTCGGTCACTAGGTTGCCTCCCTCATTCAGTAAGGGGCCCACACTTTCCTTGACTTTCTTCTAGTTGCTAACATACCTGTAGAAACCCTTATTGTTACTCTTCACATCCCTTGCTAGCTGCAACTCCAAGTGTGATTTGGCCATCCTGATTTCACTCCTGCATGCCTGAGCAATATTTTTATACTCCTCTCTGGTCATTTGTCCAATCTTCCACTTCTTGTAAGCTTCTCTTTTGTGTTGAAGATCAGCAAGGATTTCACTGTTAAGCCAAGCTGGTTGCCTGCCATATTTACTATTCTCAGGGCCGGTTCCAGGCACCAGCTAAAGAAGCAGGTGCTTGGGGCGGCCAATACCAAGGGGCGGCACGCCGGCTGCTATTGGGGCGGCACGTCCGGATCTTTGGTGGCAATCCGGTGGCGGGTCCCTCAGTCCCTCTTGGAGCGAAGGACCTGCCACCGAATTGCCGCTGAAGAGTGGAGCGGTGTGATCGCGCTGCCGCGGCTCTTTTTTATTTTTTTTTTTCCACTTGAGGCGGCAGAAAACCTGGAGCCGGCCCTGACTATTCTTTCTACGTATCGGGATGGTTTGTTCCTGCAACCTCAATAAGGATTCTTTAAAATACAGCCAGCTCTCCTGGACTCCTTTCCCCCTCATGTTATTCTCCCAGGGGATCCTGCCCATCAGTTCCCTGAGGGAGTAAAAGTCTGCTTTTCTGAAGTCCAGGGTCCGTATTCTGCTGCTCTCCTTTCTTCCTTGTGTCAGGATCCTGAACTCAACCATCTCATGGTCACTGCCTCCCAGGTTCCTATCCACTTTTGCTTCCCCTACTAATTCTTCCCTGTTTGTGAGCAGCAGGTCAAGAAAAGCTCTGCCCCTAGGTGGTTCCTCTAGCACTTGCACCAGGAAATTGTCCCCTACACTTTCCAAAAACTTCCTAGATTGTCTGTCCACAGCTGTATTGCTCTCCCAGCAGATATCAGGGTGATTGGGAAAACTGAAATTAAGTTTAATAAAATATGGTCTCAGTTTGATAGTACCGCTGTCACTGACATGTTAATAGATATTTTTGTAACAAAAATATTTTAATATATGCTAGGAATGAAATCTTCCAAAATGTGCACTAACTTCCTTTGTTTAAATTATTATTATTTGTATTACACTGCAGCTAGAAGTCCCAGTTGAGATCAAGACTCTATTAAGAGACAGTCTCTGCCCTGAAGAGTTTACCATCTAACTAGTTGAGAGAAAGAAGGGTTAGGAGAAGGAAAATATTATTTTATGGAGGGAAACTGAGACACAGAAAAGTTAGGTGACTTGCTCTAGGTCACATAAGAATTATGTGGTGGGGCCAGCAATTTAATCCAGATTGTCTCTGTCTCAGTCTAGTGTTCTAACCACAAGACCATCCTTTTTCACATTTTTAAGCTATGGAATATCTACGGAATGGGAAACATCTTTCAAACAGAACTATTCAAGTGTGCCTATTATATATCTACAGTAGAACCTCTACTTTACCCAGTGGCGTAGCCAGGCTTGCTGCCGAGCAGGAGTGGCGGAGAAAAAAGGCACATGTCCTTCGGCGGTCCTGTGCATGCGCCGAAATGCCGCTGAAAGACGGAGCGGCGCATGCACAGGGCTGCCAAAATCTCATAACAAAAGTGATGTTGATGGAAAAACTAATTGACATGCTTTCCCATTCCAATTGCAATGCCCTGGAATTCATTTTGCAGTTATTTGATGGACAAGACAAAAGTGACACAGTTCACTATACTGCAATGTATGCACTGTATTTATTGTAACTTTGAGATGTTAAATTTTATAAAGTCTTTGATTTTATGAACTCTTCATTCCCAGGTTTATTTGTAAAATAGAGCTCTACTGTAATTTCACTGTATGCTGGAATATAAAACATTGGGTTCTGCATTGTGTTAGAATTCACCTGGAGGTTGCCTAAAGATGTTGGTTGTTAAACCCAACTAGGAGATTTAACTACACAACTCCCATTAATTTCAATAAGAGTTATGAATAAGTCCTTTACTCGTCTTTGAAAATCCCAGTCTTTTTGCCCATTCTAATTGTTTTTTCATCTCTTAAATATCATCACAGGAAGTTTGGTCTCTTCATTTAAGGCATCAGACTGGCATCCACTAATGCTAAATTTTGTTCCTGGCTCTGCCACTGGCTTATTACAGAACTTTGGGCAAGTCCTTTAATCTCTTTGTGTCTGTTTACCCATTTTTAAAAGAGACATTATACTTATGAATTTCACAGGAGTTTAATTAATTCATATGTATAAAATGGTTGGAGATGTTGGCACTGGGGTGTGGGCCGTCATGTCTAATGGTTAGAGGCAGGAGCCTGGAACTGGAGCCAGAGCCAGGGTCAGAGTCAGGTGCCAAACCAAAGATCAAAGCTGGAGACAGAGGCAGGAGTCAAGCCAAGGGTCGAAGCTGGAGTCAGCATAAGGGGTAGGGCATAGGAGCAGGAACCTGGATTGAGGCAGGAAAGCAGCAACTGGGAACAGACGGGGGTCTGGGATAAGGAGAACAGGAACTGGCTGGGAGACAGTGCTCAGGAGCGAGGCAAGTAGGCAGGGTCCATAGTAGCGACCAGGCAAGGATTCACCTCGTTGCTCGCACAACTTCCTCTGCCTCTTTATGGTTTAAGTAAAGCTTCTCAGCCAATTGGTGGGGCTAGACATCTCCCCCAGTCAGGAGCTTTTTGGGTGGGCCCCTTTGCAAGCTAGAGTTTTGCTGGCCTCCTTCTCTACTGGTTCAGGTGATCTGGTAGTTGTTGACCATAATATGAACACTGCCTGGGGACGTGCAATCCCTCATAGGAGATCTGTAAATGAAAAGTGCTATATACCAATATATTACACTAACACATTCAAAAACTGACTATTAATTTCCTATTCATAACAAGCAAATCCTCCCCCAAATGCAAAGTCCAAGGAAATGGGTTGTTTAGTGACTTAGTTGAAATGGGTTTGTGGATGGTCTCATTCCAGTACCTCATAAATGTGTCTAATTCAACAAGAAACCAAGAAAGCATGGTGGTCTAAACAGTCAAGGCACAGACAGTATAAATTCATAGATTTTAAGGCCAGAAGAACTATTATGATCATTTTGTCTGACCTCTGCCATAACCCAGACCAAAGAATCTCACCAATAATTTCTGCATCAAGCCCATCATTTCTGTTTGAGCTCTAGAATATCTTTTTTAAAAACCTAGTCTTAATTTAGACAGTAAGGACCTTTCTGATAGGTAGGTTTATGATTATGACCTTAACGTATTCTATGGGGTTATATACAAAATAAGATACTACTTATCATGAGCCAGGTTGTCACAATTTGACTCTTGCTCTTTCACTTAATCTCTCATGTCATCATCAGTGTCGTGAAGGAAGCTTGCATGGCCACTGCCCTTGCTGTAGCTGTTTTGTAGGATTAGCTGAGGAGTCCCAAGTTTTGCATGAGGACCAATAATTGCCTTAGAGCCAAACATTTGTTTTTAGGTATTGAATTTTGTGATGCGGATTGCTGTTCCAAAGTTACTGAAATAAGGCCATCCAACTTATTTCATTTGTTTCTTGAAGTGTATAATGAAGTACACATTTGTTAAATTTACAAAAAAGTTATATCAGATGGGCACCACACTAACTGCTGAATAGACAAAGGCAACATTTTTTTATGAAAGGCCAGTGTTTTTGACCTACCATATGTTTTTAGTACCCTGAAATAAGAGAAACTGATGGGTCATCAAAGTTTATTTATAGCTCTGGAATTTGTTCTCATTAGTAACTCTAAATTGGTTTCTTATGCAGCTGAGCAGTGCAGGTTTTTTGTTTAATAAAGCCTAATCTTCTCATTTGTTTTCAGTGTTTATTCCCTAAAAGCCAAAGATACTTTTAAAAGATACTTTTAAAAACTGCCTGGAAGTGAATTCCAAATAAGTATTTGCCTCCACACAAATGAAACTAGGCAGGTCTGCTGTATACTTTAACTCCTCATCTGAGCTCGTTCTGAAAATGAGAAATACTCCAGTGGAAAACCTAAAGAGATGTGAGGGCAGGGAGAAAGGAAAGGAAAGTTAAGTATTGTCTGATCAGCCAGTCTTCTAACACTGTATATGAAGATCTTGTAATGGTGTGCTTGTGTTTGCGCACATGTGATACTATTGACAGTCTCTTGTTGATTTGGGTTTTTTTTGTTTGTTTTTTAATTTTCTTCTGGTGTAAGGCTGTTTTACTGCTCTTCACAACTAACAGCCCCTCTACTGAAGCCAAGCCATTTCCGTGTACTGCCCCTTCAATATTAAGGCAAATTGGGCCAGATTCATAGTCCCCTACAGCCCCTTTATGCCAATAGACTGGCTCAAAGGAGCTGTAGGGGAGAAGTAATACCCCAAGTGCAGGAGACATCTATTCAGGGCATAGAGCTGGCTCTACAACCCCTTGCATCACCTCCAGACAAGCCCATGAGCAGGGATCCAGGGTGGGCCAAAGTAGCAAGGGGAAGTGTTAGTGGCTGAGGCATTCTTACACCCCAGCCATTCTATGCCCCTAAGGGCCACTGGAACATAAAGAGAATCTAGAACAGACCTCAGGCCTGGCATAGACTGTGCTGGGTCTGAACCATCCCCGGAAAAACTGTCTTCCTTGTGTCCCTGCACCGATACTGAGATTTTTGTCCTTCCTTGGATTCCGTGACTCTTAACCTCCTCTGGTTCGCCTCCAGCTCCTGTCTTCTTTTGGTAATGCTTTCCTGGAAAGTTTTTCAAATCACATTCACAGCTCCACTATGTTTAAATGTTTGCTTGTATGAAGGCCATGTTTAGAACTCTCAGAAGTGAGTGTTCATACTGGAAAACGGATTGCGAGAGTTACATGGACCTATGTGACCTATGTATCTGTGAACTGGCTGAGTGCCAAGCAAATAGGGGCCTGATTTTTAAAGATATTTAGATGCTGAGTAGGATTTTCAAAAACATCTAGACACCTAGCACCCAATAATGGCTGAGAGGCACCTAGGTGCTCTTGAAAATCCCAGTAGGCACCTAAATACCATTAAAAATCTGACTCATGGTCCCTGATTTAGGGTAAAAACTTAACCCTTCCCTGGGATTTGACTTTATTGGTAACAGTGTTCCCTCCAGAATCAGTTCTGACCTAGTTTCTTCTGTCCCTAAAATATATTTGCACACGCTTTTCTATTTTGTTTGTCTGATCCACTTGTCGAGTACCTCAATGCCTTGCTTTGTAATGCAAAGTTCTAAGTAGACCTTTATAGTTATTCTCATTTGCGGTGCTTTCCTGTATTCATTGTCCCACCTAAGCAGTTCCTAAGCAGGTGAGGTGCTCACTCCTATAGATTTACAACTTTAGGCACCAAAATACTGTACATTAATTTAACTTTATAATGACTTATTTTCTTCAAGAAAAAACAATAAATCATTTATAAAATACCCTATATATTCTCTTAAGAAATCTAATTGATCACACACTATTAACTTAAGTATAGCAAAGATCATTAAAATGTTTCCTGTTGTCTGAAATTCTTAACAGAATAAGTTTACCATGATTAACTAGACTACTGTGCTTTAATGAATATTGCATTGATTTCCTGTAACTTACTGTGAGGCATGGTAACAGACACATTTTGAACAACTTTTGCTGTTATATATTGTGTGGTTCTAAGCCCTTGGGAATGGAAAACATTGTTTGTACAGTGGTTAAGGATGCTATACAAAAAGTAGTAGGGGCCAGGTTTTTAAAAGAATTTAGGTATCTAAAGGTGCAGATAGGGCCTAGTGCGATTTTTCAAAAGTGCCTATGTGCCTAACTCCCACTGAAATCAATTGTATTACATTGATGTGAACAGACCATAGCAGAGCAGAGAATCAGGCCACCTAAAATTAAACTTGGATAGATTTATATGGGCTCTTAGGTGATAGGGCTAGAAAACACCTCCTGGATTATTTAGTTTGTCACCTTGGACTAGTCCAGGATTTTAAAACAGTAAGTTCCATTAAACACAAAAGTAACTTCCCAAAGGAAGTCAGTGAGGCACCTTCACAAGAGTACATTATTGTCTCTGCTTTTCTGGTCACGTTGTCTGGTTTTTCTTCATGTTTCATAAGAGTATTATGAATTCTATCAAGTTGATACAAATAGAAGAGAAATGGAAACTTGTAACAATATAGATTTAAAGAGTCAGAAGTCAGTCAAGATTTCTAATAAATTAGCAAGGTGAGATGAAATTCATCCTAGGGTACTTAAGGAACTAGCTAAAGTAATCTCAGAGCCATTAGCAATTATCTTTGAGAACTCATGGACGATGGGTGAAGTCCCAGAGGATTGGAGAAGGGCAAACTTAGTACCTATCTTTAAAAAGCGGGAACAAATTGATTCTGGGGCATTATAGGCCAGTCAGCCTAACTTTGAACTTGGAAAGATACTGGAACAGCGCATTAAACAATCAATTCACAAGCACCTAAAGGATAATTGGGTTATAAAGAATAGCCAGCATGGATTTGTCAGGAGCACATCACACCAAATCAACCCAATTTCCTTGTCTGACAGGGTTACTGGCCTAGTGGATAACAGGGAAACAGAAGATGAGATAGATCTTGATTTGAGTAAGGCTTTTGACATAGCCCCACATGAGTCTCATAAACAAACTAGAGAAATTACTGTAAGGTGAGTGCACAACTGGTGGAAAGACTGTATTCAAAGAGTAGTTATCAATTGTTTTCCATCATACTGGAAGGATGTATCTAGTAGGATCCCACAGGGGTCAGTCTTGAATCTGGTACTAGTCAATATTTTCATTAATAACTTAGATAATGTAGTGTAGAGGATGCAGCTACAAAAATCTAATATCATTGTGGGGTGTATTAACGGGGTGACATATCTAAGACATAGGAGATAACTATCTGGCTCTACTCAGGACTGGTGATGCCTCAGATAGAGCTGTGTCCAATTCTGGGTACCACACTATCAGTAAGTAGTTAACAAACTGGAGAGAGTCCAGTGGAGAGCAACAAAAATAAGATGTTTAGAAAACCTGACCTCTGAGGAAAGGTTAAAAAACCAGGGTGTTTAGTCTTGAGGGGGGACCAGATAAGTCTTCAACTTTGTTAAGGGCTGTTTATAAAGAGGACTGTGATCAATTGTTCTCTATATTCACAGAAATAAGGACAAGAAGTAATGGTCTTAATCTGCAGCAAGATTTAGGTTAGATATTAGAGAGGAAAAACTTTTAAACTATCAATGTAGTTAAACTCTGGAATAGGTTTCCAGGAGAAGTTGTAGAATCCCCATTATGGGCGGTTTTAAGAAGAAGTTGGGCAAACACCTGTCAGGGATGATCTAAATTTACTTGGCCCTGTCTCAGTGCAGTCATGACTTCTTGAGGTCTCTTCCAGCTCTACATTTCTATGATGAACACAATATCTGATTTAATTTGTTGCACACACAAACATTCACACTTACAACAAACCATTATCGATAATACACCTCTGACCCGATATAACACGAATTTGGATATAACGCAGTAAAGCAGTGCTCCAGGGGGGCGGGGCTGTGCACTCCAGCAGATCAAAGCAAGTTCGATATAACGCGGTTTCACCTATAACACGGTAAGATTTTTTGGCTCCCAAAGACAGTGTTATATCGGGGTAGAGGTGTATTGGTATGTACTCATAGTAATTAATATACAGATATTACTGTTGACTGTAAAATCTATTTTAATTGGGAAATAATTATAAAGAATTATTTTTTAAAAGTACAAATCCCCAAATGGTATAAAATTGGTGTTGCCATTGACCACAATAGTGTTATGCCAATTTATACCAAATAAGGATCTGATTAACAGACTAGATATCATAGGCAGGACCAATAGCACTGCTTATTATTATTATGGATGTCCAATACTTAACTTTATAAAACCACGTTTTCAGTTGCTTATAACTTTGACAAACTTTAGCAGTCCAATGCAGGTGTCCGCCTCAGGTGGAATGTCTTTAGAAAATTTCAGTCAAAACAGTTCAGTTGTTTCTGAAGCGATAATAGTTTCCTTCACTACAAACCTCTGATCCATCCACTGGGCAGATCCATCCTGTGCATTGAATAGGGGATGGGAGGGTGGAGTTTGTAGAAAAAAATAGTATGTGATAATATAATTAAAGGCTGTATCATAATGGATATGCACAAGCATGCTAAATTACAGTTGTACAGGCAGCCTTGATTCTGGCATTTCCTAACTTTTGAGTTATGGTCAGATTTTTTCCTCCTGTCATTGCCACAGAGGAGTAAGAATAATGAAGATTTCATTAAAGTGAGTTAAAGGGAATTGTGCCAGTTGCAAAGCAGAGATCCCCAGAGACAATCTGGGTACCCTGAAAATACTTTTGGGAAACTGCGAGTTTATAACATCACTGCCACCAGTTGGAATTACAAACTGTGACTCACCGGTGCAGATATTTTACCTGCTTTAACCTCTCAATAACTCTCATTTCCTTTTCTTAGCTAATAAACCATTAGTTAGTTTACTATAGAACTAGCTACCAGCATTGTTTTTGGTGTAAGATCTAGAGTATCAATTGATCTGGGGTAAGTGACTGGTTTCTTGGGACTGGAAGCAACCTAAATGTGATATGATGTTTGGTATAAGTAACCATTTTATCACAAAGTCCAGTTTGTCTGGGTGGTAAGATAGACTGGAGAGTCCAAGGTGACTGTCTGTGACTCTATGGTAAGATGATCCAGGAGTTCACTTTTACTGGCTTGGTGAAATCTAATTATAGAACACACTGCTAGTTTGGGCTCTCTGCCCTGTTTTCTAACAGTCTGCCCTAACGTAGGCAATCATGGTCATGAGTCACTCCAGAAAGCATGACACCAGCTATGGACAATATAAACACTCCATTTTTTATAGGCTCAGAATGACCAGGGTGGGGTTTGTTTTGGAGGGGGGGGGACTCATTTTACAGATGGTGCAGGGCAGTGTAGCTGTGGCCATTTTATAAGGAGTGCTGTATTGCACAGGAGAGTTACATCAGGCTATTAATTATGGAGTCCCATTCCATACTTTTAACCATCAGTGAGTAACTAGTAAAAATTTCATATCTGCTTGTTTAACTTTTTTCCCCTCTTGTGGTGTCCATTTGAAATCCCACATAGAGTCAGAGGGAAGAAGTGGGGTCTCTAGGGGAATGGTTCCGAGTGAATGGAAGCATATCAAAACTCAGCTTATATTAATAACTTAATAGGGTCATAAACTCGAAATCCCTCCCATTCATAAATTAATAAATCCAGACATGGTGACAGAAACTTACCAGGCCCCAGCGCTTGCTCTGATGCCCATTCTGCCACCTGCAAATCCCCAAGACCAGCTCTTATGAGTATGGACCCAGGATATGCTATAGCTGCTCTGGCAGCATAGCCTGTTTGGTTACCAACCTCAGCACCAGGATCACTTCTTGCCCTTCATCCAGCGGCTGGTTCTCCTCGGTGGTGCCTGTGACTGGGGGATCATTAGGGTGATATCCCCACTCAGCAGATAATCATGCACTACAGTGGGCTCAGTGCTCATCAAAGAGGCAAATTCCTCAAAAAGAGCAGGAAAAGAGAGAGTTACCAGAGGTGCCGTTAGCATCCTTGACTTTGTGGTAGTCTGTCTTCAGTCACTTGATTCACTCTCTATATTGTTCTGCTGTCCAATTGCCTCCAGCAACTTAGACATATGACCATTTGTAGATATGACCATTTTTTATACTCATGCTAAAGTCAAGTATCTTGCTCACCTTTCCCTAGAAATTAACCAGAATCCAGTACTGTTCCTCTGGCCAGCTAATAGTGCACCTTGATGCAGGGTGACTTGTTAGTGCTGTCCATAGCTAAACCTTTGAGGGTTAATTGTGTTTCCAGTTGAGCAGTCAAAAAAAAAAATGAAGTGTTAAGTGCCAAGCAGATGCATTTGAACCAGGAAGTTGCTTCCAGTTCTTGGGAAGGAAGTGGGAAATTTGGAGATGAAGGAGCTGAGAAGCACAGCCCCAGGGGATTGTGGGATAACATAGGACTGTCAAGAACTGAGTCAGGTGACCAGGACATGAGCTGCATCCACACTGCAAAATTCCTGGGCTTTGACCCACATCACAGTGACTCATGTTCTGACCCATACTCTTACATGATCCGTGCGCCTGAGTCCAGAGGGATTCCAGGCCCAAGTCACACTGTTTTCTGTGTGGACGGAAGCAGAGATTGGGTTTAAACCTGAGTCAAAGCCAGGGCTTAATGTGCTGTGTAGACATACCCCTACGTCTCGAAGGAAGCTGCTGGTAGAACGCTCAGTTCAGAAGTCTGTTCCTAGTTTGTTGTTTTTGTAGTTACTCAAACAGTGGAAGTTTTGTATGAATTAGGTCTGAATAATAGCCATATTCAGAGTTTGACCCATGGATAAGAAGCAGCACATTCTACAAGGAGTCTATTTTGTTCACTAAAAAGACATACACAGTATTTGTGCTGTTTTCATTTGTACAGAGTGCGGTATTTACACCAGCAAAAATACAGAGATTAGACATCAAAGTAAATGATGTAACTAGCCAAAAAGAGATGTGTGTGCACAGCATGACAACCAATGGTGAGATGTAGTGAAATTGTTTGTTTCCAAAGTGGGATGTGTTCATCCTGTGACAACATTCTGTCATATACTTTTATGTCTGTGACACCAAGCGATCGATGTAGGTGCCATATTTCTTTGATTGATGCCAGTGTTAAAGGATGACCATTCATCACTATGCTGTGCTTTAACAGATGCTTTGATTTAGAAAACAGATTTGTACAGGATGCTTTGGCCAATCAGGAGAATACCTTATTCATGTAAGTATGGGGGGGTTGAAATGTGCATTTATGAAGTGGTCTGAGTCTGTTTAACTGTAGAGCAGGGATCGGCAACCTATGGCACGCATGCCAAACACGGCACGCAAGCTGATTTTGAGTGGCAGCTGCTGCCTGCCTGGTGAGAGGAGGAGGAGGGGAGGAGGGGCAGGAAAGCACCACGCTGTGGGAAAAAGCAGGGGAGGGGGGAAGCTTGGCTGCTGCAGGACCAAGCTTCTGCCTCCTGCCCCCGCAGGGGAGAGTGGTG
>NW_020664497.1:2106258-2129937 GCF_002925995.2 Terrapene triunguis | reverse complement strand
GCCGCCGAATTGCCGCCGAAGACCTGGACGTGCTGCCCCTTTCCATTGGACGCCCCAAGCACCTGCTTCCTTCGCTGGTGCTTGGAGCTGGCCCTGCACTGGATCCCCCTTGTCCACATGCTTGTTGACCCCTTCAAAAAATTCTAGTAGATTGGTGAGGCATGATTTCCCTTTACAAAAACCATGTTGACTATTCCCCAACAAATTATGTTCATCTATGTGTCTGACAATTTTGTTCTTTACTATAGTTTCAACCACTTTGCACAGTATTGAAGTCAGGCTTACTGGCCTGTAATTGCCCGGGTCACATCTGGAGCACTTTTTAAAAATTGGAGTCACACTCCAGTCATTTGGAACAGAAGCTGATTTAAATGATAGATTACAGACAGTTAGTACTCCTGCAATTTCACATTTGAGTTCCTTTAGAACTCTTGGGTGAATACCATCTGGTCCTGGTGACTTAATACTGTTTAGTTTATCAATTCTTTCCAAAATCTCCCCTAATGACACCTCAATCTGGGACAGTTCCTCAGATTTGTCACCTAAAAAGAATGGCTCAGGGTTGAGAATCTCCCTCACATCCTCAACCGTGAAGATCGATGCAAAGAATTCATTTAGTTTCTCTGCAATGGCCTTATCGTCCTTGAGTGCTCCTTTAGCATCTCGATTGTCCAGTCGCCACACTGGTTGTTTAGCAGGCTTCCTGTTTCTGATGTACTTAAAAATTGTTTTCTATTACTTTTTGAATCTTTGGCTAGCTGTTCTTCAAATTCTTTTTTGACCTTACTAATTATATTTTTACACTTCATTTGCCAGAGTTTTTGCCCCTTTCTATTTGCCTCATTAGGGTTTAACTTCCATTTTTTAAAGGATGCCTTTTTGCCTCTCACTGCTTCTTTTACTTTGTTGTTTAGCCATGGTGGCTCTTTTTGGTTCTCTTACTATGTTTTTTTTAATTTGGGGTATAAATTTATGTTGTAGTACTGTATTACTCCATAATAAACTGGAGTAATGAGTCATAAATCTGGCCCATAACTTTATTCATCTGTCTGTATTTTTTTAACAAGTAATGAATGTTTCCTGACAGTTGGTAAGGTGCTCAGACATGGGATGTTCTACAAGCAGACACTTACCATTAGTTTATTATTGTTTCTTTATTCATTCATTTTTGTTTACTCTGATGATTTCCTCATTATAGTATGTACATTTAAATTTGGCTTCTTTGACTCATAACTGATAATCTGGTGTTCCAGAGAAACCTCCCAAACTTTTGTTTAATATGTAAATGTCTTTCATAGTTTATTTGATCTGGTGTCACATGACCTTTATTAAAACAAAGCTAACTTCTTAACAGTCAGAGGGTGCATTAGTTGCCGTGCCATTTTTCATGGCCTGAATGCATGATATGTACATCAATAAATAATGAAATTAGTGCTCTTCCTAATAACTGTTACCTTGTTTTACCAAATATGTAGGGTCCTCCTCCTTTCTTTCAAAAATTTCCTATCTATTTGATGTTCATAATCCACTTTGGGAGAGTATTTGAAGGTCTGTTATATGAAATTTGTTATATGTTCCATATGAGTTTGGTTTGTGAGTGTTGAGCACATGGCACTTAAATCTAATAATTGCTTTGAGTGCAATAATACAAAAAACATCTAATGAGAATATCAATTTTGTCCAGCTTCAAATGGTACTATGGTAACTCTCATACGTCATTTCTCCTATACAAGGTACTAGTGTTAACCACTGCATGGTTTTCTTTTTCTGATTTGATGTCTTTCCCATTTGCATTATTCTGATTTATTTTGGTAATAGACTTGTCACTAACTTAGAACATTAGAATTATAGACTGAAAGGTTGGAAGGGATCTTCCTGGTCTTGTATTCCATCCTCCCTCAATCAACATTTATAACAATAAATAAGGAATAACTAGTGAAATCAAATAAGTTAAAACCAGTGCAAGAGGAGGATCAGGTCCCATATTTTCCATAAACTTGTCTAATATCACCTTGCACATCCTTAATGATCTTACCATCATAACTACCTCATTAGGCAAAATGTTCTGATATCTGACTGTCCTTACAATCAGAAAGCTTTTTGGAACATATCCTTTTGAATGTAAATCTTGCTTTTTTCCCTATAGTGTCTATTGTAAATAACCATTTGCCTCTTCTTACAAAACAGATGCCTTGCATGTATTTGTAGGCTTAAACAACTAAATTTCTTCCCTTAAAGAAATGAATCAGGTCACAATATTATCACAGTTTCCCTGAAGTGGACACAGTGTATCCAATTTCTAATAAACTCCTTAGTGTGACATCTATAATACAGACACTATATATCATACTGAGAAAGAGACAGCCGTTTATGATAGAGAGTCCCCAACCCACTTCATCCAGCTTCTTTACAACATTGTCTTTTTTCTAATGCACATTCTACATCATTGGAAGCACATATAGCACTATTACCTGCAAAATGCTTCATGCATGGAGCTGAGCACCCTCACAAGTACCATTGGCCTCTCTAAGAGTAGAGCGCACTCAGCTCCTCCCAGAATCAGGCACAGGGATTATTGTATCTACTCTTGTGTTTAGTTCTGTTGCCACTCTTATTGGTGTGTATGACATTTCCCAGGGTACAATATGGACTGTTGAACAGCGGTATCCCCTTAACTCTCTAGCCTGTGGTGCTTTTTACACTGTTTTACTGCCAGAACAGCCACCCTGGCCTGCTCATGTAAATCTTCAGGTTGTAAATTCACTCCCAGCTAAATGCATGGGCACTCAGACTAGTCACTCATGAATTACATAGAGGGCAACACCCGCGAATTCCTAGTCCCAGTCTTGCTCACTCAGAAATGAGCATCTTGTACTGTCCAGCACACTACTGAACAATGCAAGCTCATAGAAAGTCGGTCATTTCATTAAAGGAAAATTGAGTTTCCCACAAACTTTAATCCAAACACACAGTGTTTATGATAAAACAATAAGTTAAGTTTATTAACAATAGAAAGATTTTAAGTGATTACAAGTGATAATGCATAAAGGTCAGGATTGGTTACAAAAGAAAATAAAAGAGTAATATGCAAGCTAATATCTAACTTCGCAAGCTAAGTGAACTTAAAAGCAAAGATTTTGTCTCACCATACACTGTTGTTCATTTCACAGGCTGGGTCTCCTTCCAGTCTGGGACCACTCCCTCCTTAGTTCAGTTCTTTGGGAATTGATGTCATGAGCAGAGAGATGGGAGGAGGAGAGGTGAAGTCAAGTGTTTTCCTCTCCCTTTGTAACAGGTAATCATCAAGTGATCCATCCCCTGTTGCCCATTCCCAGCTTCTAGCAAACAGAGGCTAGGGACACCATCCCTGCCCATCCTGGCTAAGAGCCATTGATGGACCTATCCTCCATGAATTTAGCTAGTTCTTTTTTGAATCCTGTTATAGTCTTGGCCTTCACAACATTGTCTGGCAAGGATTTCTACAGGTTGACTGTGCGTTGTATGAAAAAATACTTCCATTTGTTTGTTTTAAACCTGCTGCCTAGTAATTTCATTTGGTGTCCCTAATTCTTGTGTTATGAGAAGGAGTAAATAACACTTCCTTATTTACTTTCTCCACACGTCATGATTGTATAGACCTCTATCATATCCCCCCTTAGACGTCTCTTTTCCAAGCTGAAAAGTCCCAGTCTTATTAATCTCTGCTCACATGGCAGCTGTTCCATACCCCTAATCATTTTTGTTGCCCTTTTCTGAACCTTTTCCAATTCCAATATATCTTTTTTGAGATGGGATGACCACATCTGCATGCAGTATTCAAGATGTGGGCATACCATGGATTTATATAGAGGCAATATGATATTTTTTGTCTTATTATCTATCCCTTTCTTAATGATTCCCAACACTCTGTTTGCTTTTTTGACTGCCGCTGCACATTGAGTGGATATTTTCAGATAACTCAATTTCTTGTGCTAGGACTCAATTTTAACACAATTTCTTGTGTAGAAACATCCTTGCTGAGTCATGGTGACATGTAGTCCATTGTGGACATGAGGTTTGAAATGTTCCTGTGGTGCACTGTAAATTTCTTGTTTACACCTTCCCATTGCTGAAGACTGTCTGGTTAAGCAGGTGATCGGTCTTTAACATGTTTGGGGTGCTAGCATGTCTTTGTCTCCGGAATACTGCTTGCCTTAACCTTGGAGCATGTTATAACAATGATACGTTGAAGAATCTAATAACTTCTCATACAGTGTTGATACACACATTTTACCAGGACAACAGTATTCAACAGAGTATAAGTTTACAAATGATGTCTCACAAGGCATACTCTGAACAAAATTTATCATAGTCTTTTAAAAGTAGTGACCATAATATTGTAGACCTCACAATGTCCCACTTTGATCATTGATAAGGTTTGTTTTAGTACAGAATAGAACATCCTGGCACTGAAAAAAGAAACTGTTACAGAACTTTAAGCCAGAATATTTTTTCAACCAAAACAATTCAGTGAATTCAACTCAAATTTGATTCATGTTTCGGTCAATCCAAATCTGCATTTTTCAGCCAACAAAGTTTTGGCAGAAAAACTTCATCCAGCTGTAGAAGCAAAGTATTTTTCCTATTCATTTTTTGATAGATTAGACCGCGTATGTGCTCTCTGTTGGCTAAGGTTGCATAGTAGAAGAGGGAATGTCTTCCGATGCTGGTCAACTTAAGAAATCGCACTATCGCTGATGTCATTACCTTCAAAGAAAAAAAAATGTTGATACCATTTGAAGGAATGGAGCAGAAACTGAACTGAATATTTTCTAATTTACACATGACATCCATAAAATCTGTTATTTCTTTCAGTTGCAGAATTGTGATTTCTAATTAAAATATTTGTAAACAGGATACATTTTTATTTACTCTGCCCTGGAATGTATTTGGTGTGATTAAAACAAGTCAGCATAAATGGTTGCAAGAAAATGTAGTCCTTCAAAAGTACAACAGCTAATGTGACTCCATCATAATGTGTAATAATGCTCATTTAGATCAGATCAGACCAGAGTTGCTCACACAATTTCTGTTAGCTAGTACTATCTAAAGTGTATATAGGGGTTAGCTGTTTTGGTTAGGGTGGTGTTGACCTGCTTTGTGGTGTTGCCTTTTCAATGGCAACTGGCTCTGTTACAATAAATTAGCATGGTTGCTGTGTGATGGCTCCAGTCCCATGAGTATCTATCTAATCCGTTGAAAATGTCTGTCAAATATTTTCTATTGGTGTCCATAGCCATACATTCTGAACACCTTTCAAGAGTGATGTGTACACAGTGAGTGCCATCCTGCCTCCAAGAACCAATATACTGTACAATATAGCTGTCTTAGTGTTCTTTTGGGGGGGAAACTATTGTCTGTGTTATACAAGAGATCAAACTAGATCATCACAATGGGTCCCTTCTGGCCTTGGAATCTGTGAATCAGGAGTCAATGAACCACTTATGAAAGTTATGGATCACCTTAATTGTCTGTCTGTGCACTTAGGCAGATGGACTTCCATATCCCCCTTCACTTTAGGTGTTGGTTGTATATCATCCTCTTATTAAGTAATTTCCTTCTCTCTTGTGTGACTCATAGTACATTTGGAGTGTGGTCACAAATATTTCTTCAAGTGCTATGGTGATTCACACACAACAGTATTTTACATCTTTTCTGTCTAGTTGCTACTGTACCTATTAAACTTACATTGATTTACATTTGTTTGAACAGCATTGTGCATAGACAAGAGAATAAGTCAATAATTTGGCATTATTATTAATGAGTTGTTCAAACATTCTGTGTACCATCCACAAAAAAAAAAAAAAAAAAAAAACCTGCACAAAACAAAAAACCCACAACACACTATATATTAATATTATTCTGATCATCGTTATCTAATAGTGTATGGTATCTATACAATAGATAAATAGGGAAAAGCACAGTATATATTTACATATACTATATATACATATGGGGTAATGTAACTAAATATTTCACAATGTGATCATTTTAATTACTATAAAATAGGTGAGTGTTTTCAAATCAAAATTTTTTACATACATTTTATATTTTGTTTTAAAGACAGCAGAATTTTTTTTTCTCATGAAAATTTCTCCTCTATGCTAAATTTTATTTGAAAAATGAGCAAATATACTTGAAATGGATCCGGTTTCATTCTTTTGCAAAGTCATCAGATGAATATGATGTAGGATGTGTGTAGTTTCAAGAGAGTAAACTGTATATTGGACTGCGGGGGAGACACTTTCAGTCCTAATTCCCCATTAAATAAATCCTAAAATAACTTTAATAAAAAAGCAAACTTGGATATCTTCATCTGAAGGGGAAAAAATTAAAAAATAAATCAAATTTTGGTGGCACCATCAGGGAAATCATTCTTCTGACACATATTTTATGGGCATATCCATTAGTGAATCTACTGAGCAATGAGAAGAGTTAAAAATGTAATCAGAAAAATATATTAGTGGGCAAGTTTAACTTTATAGTAAAATAGTCATCTCGGTTTAATAATTGTAGACAAAATCAGTTCACTGGGGTTTGATTATTTTCCTAGCCGACTTGGATTTTCTTACAACCACATTAGAAATGGTGTGAGTACTCATCAATGAAAGTATAGTATATAGCCCACATATTGGGCTGAAATTGTGCCTTTAGGCACAGCTTGAGCTGTGGTGTGTAATATGCACCTCCCTTGGAGTATGCTTCCGAAACACCCCTCTGAGCTACAGGTCTCTACCGGGTTTCCTCTTGCTCCAGAGGGTATTAATTTCCCTATGGCCTATAGTTGCAGTCATTTATAACCCACACTCCCTCCACAGGGGATTAAATATATTGGCCAACGTATCGGGAGGTGGAGGAAATGTTCAGCCCATTCCTTTCCAGATGAAGTAGGCAGTTGGTAAGGTCTAATTGAGAGGGATAATGTGATTCTTCCTTCCCATCACTCCCTTGTTTTGACATTTATTCCAAGTCACAGTGTGGCCCATTGCAGGTATGTTTCTCATAATGCAGGGCTGCTTTAGGTTTCCAGCATTTAGAAAGTTGAATATTTGAGTGATCTTTTAAGCATACGTTAAACTCTCTCCAATATAAACATTGTGATAATAATACCACAGGTGAGTTTTTGTATCAATCAAAGACAAATGGTTGGTTATATGTGCTTATTTCTGGCATTACTAGATTCACAGAAAAAAGCAAGATAATGGGCATCTCCCTGGAGGCTGAGATATATTATTTAAGCATTATTGCTTTGGCACATATCATGTACATCTATTGTCATGCCAGCAATGTTAATTGGTAGATGCTGTGATGCTGCTTTGGAAGTTACAGCCATACCAAATGATGCTCTGGAAATTATGGGAGCGTGGAAATTATGGAAACAGTGCTGTGTTTCCATTCATTTGGAGCCTACAGGAGAGGTAATACACTAGAGGCAAAATATATGGCTGACATAAATGGAGTGATGGTACAAGTGACATATTGATTTAAATGATCCAAATTATTATTTGAAAGTGACGGAGGGTGTAAGTGAGCGAGATGCACTACCAGTGAGGGCTGTTGTGCCCCAGGGGGAATTTGCCCCATGGGGGAGGGTAGGCACTAGCAAGCTGCTTTAAATTGTGCCAGGCTCCATGGAACCCCTATCGGGTTGTAGAAGAGAGATTCTGAATCAGAGCTTTCTGTTTGTATAATTTTTTGATATGACTAAGAGGTAGCATTTTCAAAAGTTTCTAAGTAACTAAATCCCGTATTCAAATGTGACTTTGGAACAGATTTTTATACTTATTTCAGTCCCTAAAGGTGCAGATAAATGCATTGAAATAAATGAAAGTTAGGGCCCTGGTGTGTTTGCAAATCTTAGTATGTGCCTGTCTGCATCATTAGATGCCTTTATACCTTTTGAAAATCTCTTCATAAGAGACTTTTATAAATGGGATTAGGCTCCTAAGTCACTTAGGTATTTTGAAATTTTTACCCAGTATCTACTGTGTTACATAGGCTGACAGAGACAAATTCTGCTGTCAGTTGTGTCCATTTAGCTTCACTGAGATTAAGATTCAGTTGGTTGCGCTGCTGTAAATGAGGGCACCATTTGGACCACTGTTGTCTTATTACTCTTATTCTACTATAAATTGAAATTAAATTGTTTATATGTAAGTATGTGCATATATATGCATATCCACATATATATATCAATTTTCAACAGTGACCAGTGAGTTTGGTGCCTCCATTTTTTGACTGTCCAACCTAAGAAAGGTCTGATTTTTAGAAAGTCTTTAGCATCCATCCTCTGAAAATCAGATCCCTTTAAGGTGCCCCAAGTTGGGTACTCAAAATTAATAGTTTTGAAAATTTAGAAATATATCAGCATCTATATTTGTATCTCTCTATATATCTGTCCAAAGGAGCTGGCAAGTCTGTTAAGGGTAAACAAGGAAAGGCCTTAAAAACAGAAAAAGAAGAGAGTGATGGGCAGAGCACTTCCAAGAGGTGTTAACTAGACCCACATCAAAAATGATTGGTTTGACAAAGAACTTAAACCAGAGCTAGACATCTCCCATCACAAACAAGTAAAAGATGCAACAAAAAATGTAAAACCCAGGAAAACTGCAAGTCACAGGGGAAATATTGAAAGCTTGTGATGATGAAACCATCAGTAAAATCACCAAACTTTTCAGCAAAGTATGGGACCAGGAAAAGTCTCCAGTACAATGGAAAAATGGCTTTATAGTCACAATACCAAAGAAAGGTGACCTAACTGACAGGGAAAGTCTTCTGCAGCATCACCTTAAGAAGAATGAAGGAAGTTGTTGAGACAAAGCTAAGGGGGGACCCGCAGGCTGGATTTCAACCTGGGAAGATCTTGTGTCAACCAAATGTTTACTCTAACAATAATCATACAAGAGAGTATCCATTGGCAAAAAACACTCATCACAAACGTCATAGATTTTAAGAAAGCATTTGACAGCACCTCCATTGCACTTCAATCTGGCACATCTTGGAAGTGTTATGGTATGCTAATAAAATTAATTAACATCCTCAAGGTGCAGATTGCTATGTTAAAGTAAACATGGACTTGAGTGAATAGTTTATTATAAACACTGGTGTCAAACAAGGATGCACTTTCTCACCTCTTGTTTGACATTGTCATTGACTTCATTATGAGAAAAAGTGTAGGGAGAGGCAATATCAGCATCAATTGGCTTAATAAAGTACACTAGAACAGTGGTACTCAAACTTTTCCTGTTACCCCCCGCCCCCTCCCCGCCCTCCCACCAGTAACAGAATCTGTCCGTGTCCCCGCTCCATTACTGCGCAGCCAAGGCTTCCTCAGCAACAGAGCTTGGGCTGAAAGTGAAGCTGCAGATGGAACTCGGGATGGGGAAGGAGCTGACAGGCAGAGACAGACATCTAAATGCCTTTGAAAACAAATGCCTTGGGGGAAATATTAGATGTTAAATAGAATCAATTTATAATAAATGCCGAGATTTATCAGAGTTCAATGACCTCTTATCTCTAAAATTGTCCATAAAAGAAGATGGAAATATCTGAGATGTGTTAAGAATGAAGCCAGACCATCTGCCTTGGCAGGTGGAAGAACCTCGGAAAGGGGCCAACCAAAACAATCCATTTCTCAAACAGTACTTAGGGGAAAATTATGGACTTTAGCAATGTGGAGGACATGCAAAGAGCAGCCCAGTATAGACAGGGATGGCGGAGCCTTGTTCGTGGCCTACATGAAGTTGGATGATGCAGGAAGATTTCAGATTTTATATATAAAATACACACGCGCACACACACACATACACACACACACACACACACACACACACACACACAGAAGTCATTTCTGATATTGGGTAAAAGTGGCAGTGTCAAAGATTTTATGGCAAGTAACATGAAAGCTATTAAATGAAAGCTGAAAAATCAAAGGATGAAGAAGCATCTTTGAGTACATGGAGAGAATAATCATAGCTTCAGTTAAATGAGAACAGTTAGAGAATGTGTCTTGTATTTAAACTCTGTGTTATTCCTCTATGGTACTTCTGTCACCTGTATTTAACTGTGAGTGGCCCTCCTCTATAGTAACTCATTCAAGCTGAAACTGTCATAATCCCATCATGTGGGAGTAAAAAAAAAAGCCATGATGAATCCTTCATGGCAGATACATATGGCAAACAAAAATATAGAGGCAGCTGCTTCTGCAGCTTAAAATATTTTCAATGGTTGATTATGTATAGTGCACAGCTGCTGAAAGAAAGAAGCGGACTACAAATTTGCCATGGTCACCCTTTGAGGAAAGGAACAATATTATTGCAGATGACAGTATTCACTGGTGCTGAAGCACAGATTTTAAACACATTTCAGAAATGTAGCCAGAGGCCTGCTGATCATACTGGGAGTGGTCTTAAGGGCGTCACTGTAGCCACGGGTGAAGGGGCGGAGTCTTGGGTGGAAAGGGCCGGGCTGGAGGTCAGCATCCCCCAGACAGCCCATCCACACTGCCTGGTCCATGCCACCCGGGGCTCCGACGGTGATTTAAAGGGCAGTAGCGGCAGCAGCGTCCAGGAGCCCCAGGCCCTTTTAAATCACTAGCCCCAGGGCAGCTGCCCCTTTTGCCCCCACCATCAGCGGCCCTGCTGGTAGGGACCTGGGAGGTCCGCCGATGGAGGGAGAGGGGGGTGCAAAAGAGCCAGTGATGTGTAAGCGCTGCCGCGGCTGCACTTTTATGTTGGCTGCGTATGGGCCGGTACCAGTGGCCACTTTTTACCGGTACACCATACTGGCCCAATTTCACCCCTGACTGTAGCACACATGTTGAGAACTAGAAACAGTGAACAGGTCCTGGGTGGGAGGACACAACTGTGGAGGGCTCTCTTTGAACTTTGTTAAAAGCTGATTTGTTTTATCTTCAGAGTTAAATTGAATAGCGTTTGTATACTCCTATTCTTTGTTGAAACTAGTGTTGGATCACCAATTGGTGCAAACCGTCATAGCTCCTGATGTCAGTGGAGCTATGCCAGTTTACACGAATTGAGGATCTGGTCCCTGTGAATTTAGTTACATCAACAATAAAAAGGAAAAATAAGTTGGATTCTCTTGTTCAACAAAATGAAACTTGGATCTGTTTAAATTCCAAGCATTTAGGTTTTGGGTCAGCATTTGCTTTTGGCATGAAAGCTGTCAAGGCTGATTCCCTACTCTGGCACTTCGAGTGCAGAAGGTGGGGGCCCACAAGGATTTTAAAAATTAATACTGGCCAGTCCAGGCTTGTATTAAATTCCTATGGTTACAGCTTTTTTCTCTGGCTTGGTAAACACTGCCACCACCCAAATGCAAACCCCTTGGAACTCAGGAAGGCACACTTGGGAATTCCTTCCTGTGAGGCACCCTCAAGCCCCTTTCACCCCCCCTCCAGGGAAGAGCTGAGAAAGAAAACAAAGGAAATTAGCTGTTGCCCCAAACTAATTAAACAACATATGCACAAACCTCTTAGGACACCAAAAATCCAATCCTGTCCTTTAAAAAGGTAAATTTTATTAAAAAGAAAAAAAATACATCTGGAACTTAGGCTTTTGCTAGATTTTAAAAGAGCAATTCCAAAATTTAAGCACCCAAAATAGCTTTCTTGGGGGTTCAGCTTAAATGTTACAAGCAAACAAAGCATCTGGGGTTAGCACAGAGGAGTCCACAAGCCTTACAGAAAATAAAAGAAATAAACCCAATCACGTCTATCTAAACATTCCCTGCCCTAATGAATCCTTCTAGGTATGGACGATGCATTTTCATACCTGGTCCAAACTTTACACAGCATTCCAGCTGCCCCTGTCTCTTCAGCCCAGAGAGAACAACCGAGAGACAAAGGGAAAGCTTTTTTCCCATTTTAAATTGTTCTAGCCTTCACATTGGCTCTTTTGGTCAGGTACCCACTCCCTTTTCTTTACCTGGGGGACTTTTTAACCCTTTACAGGTAAAGCAAGCAGCCACCAGGAGGGACTTTATACCTAACTGGCTGGCTGGGTGTCCATAAAAGGGATCTATCCCCTGCCCCCGCCCCCCCTGCATTTATCACAAAAGCAATCAGAGAACATATTATGTGTAGCATTTGTTGCAGAGTAACATGCAATTAAATGTTACAAACATGTATCTGTTATAGGGGAGACAGATACAATTATGATGGTACCAGGCTGTAAAAGCACTAACTTCCTACATATTGTATATTAGCGGGCAGGATGGAAGCTATTTCCACTTGTTTGTTTTTCATAAAAAATGCTAATGAGTATATTATGCATAAATTCCTTGAGCTTGATGATGATGGGATGATTGCCATTGCCATGTCAAACCACAGTTGGTTAGTTCATTGTTTTATGTTTTCTAATCTCCTGTTGGAATATATATATTCTAAACATGGGGGAGAGTAACAGCAAACTTTGTGTTTAAAACTTCCCTGTTTTTTGTTGGTTCTTACTGTTTATACTTCATGCTTAACCATTTTCATTTAGTTTACAGAAAAGAAACCTTTGACATTTAAAGTCAAGCTTTAATTTTGCCAACTTCTTGAGCCAAATCAGTAGGGCTGCTCCTGTTATTAAAGAAGTCAGGATTTTCCCTTTCTATTTTTTAGATGCTTCCTGTAACCTAAAAGAATGTTCCATTAGTAAGAAAACTAAATTTCTTGACAGTCCCTTGAAATTCCACACCACTGGGGGTGAAATTCACCCCAGATCAGAACATTTATACTAGGCCCTGTGTCTTATTTACTACTTTAATGTGAACCTTAAATGGGACATAAGGACTTTAGCAGCCCACTGCACTGGGATGAATTTCATCTTTCAAGACTATTTTAAGAGTTAGCACTTACATGGAAATTGTTATATTTAAACTATTTTACAAACTTTTTTTAAAAATAGCCCTTGCAAGGCCTGTGGGAGGGAATTAAGTGAATATTATCCTCCCCATTTTATGGAAGGGGAACAGAGGCAGGCCAGTTATAGGCCTAATCCTATTTTATTAAAGTCAGTGGCTGTGATCCTGGAATCTGGTCAAGCTGTACCCATTTCCCCTCAAAACCAGCTTTGGACCTGGGTGCAAGTCAGAGCAGCCCCAAACTGGATGAATTTTACCCCAGTGAACCCAGAGCTGTTCTAATTTGAGAAGATTGGTCGCGTTCAGAGATGAGACATACTCACAAACATTACTGGCCTCTCACACCACTAGATCATGTCTTTTTAAGCAATTAATTGCCCAAAATTATACTCTTCTCAATATGATCATATTTTAAAGCTTGAGGAAGCCAAGTTGCTAAATGCTTGGTGATAGAGATTTTTATCACTAAGTATAGAATCCTCTAAGTTTATAGAATTTGCATCACCACAGAAGTAAGTACCATAGTAATTAACAAAGTAAAAAACATTTTTTATCAGAACCTTAGATACAATTTCTTGTGTAATTCAGTCCCTCGTCCCCCATTGTTCCACTGGTAGAGACCACTAGCAGATTCTTTCCCCTGCTGTGCCAGCTTAGTTCGGCTGACCAGTGATGCACCCATTCTTCACCCCTGTCTGGCCACTCCTGGCTACTTGCACTGGAGGGAGAGTAACAGCCCTGTGGAGGTTGCTGTCCATTCCCCAATCACACCGTGACCCATAGACACCTTATACCACCTTATTCCATTGCATGGGTATGTATTTGCCAGGACAATCTTGCCCTAAGCCTAATATAGAAAATGTTTTGTAGAAATATGTCCAAACACATGAACAGTTATTTGCAAGGAAAACAGACACACAAAATTAATCCTTCAGACAAAACTGGTGAAGGCAATAGGATAAGAAAGAAAAAACTAATCCAACTCTTGTGGTAATTTGTTCAGTCTGCGGTCTCATGGCCCTCTCAGAATGCTGTATCTTGGATAGAAAGCAGAAAAGCATCGATATTGTGCAAATATATCATTACAAGGAAAAATTAGTAAACAGTTAATACTACGGATGAAAAATTACCCCTAGGTAAATTAATCTGAGCAAATGTTATTCCCTTTTTGATAATTGAAGTGTGTGTATATGGTGATACGTGAGCTAGGGAGCTGCCAGGCAGTAGGAACTTTAGATTGTAAATAATTTACTCATGGATAATTTACTGTCTCCACAAACTCCAGCTTTATGTGACTTCACCATTAATACTTTAGTCAGCTGGTTCCTTCTAAGCCATCTATTGTAAATCTTTATACTCATGTTTGGATAGACAATTATGTCTCACAGCTCTTCTGTATATCATATTTTCACAGTTAGGGGTATCACTGACCCTCTTGCCCTAGGTATTATTATAGCTACCTCTTCTTCCCTTTGTTTTACAAGGATTTGAAGGCTAGTTCCTGAAAAGAAGGTAGCCTGGTTTTCTTTTCCAAAAAGCAGGATGGGATTTAACATGACACAATGATCAGGTTAGTGCTTTGACATACTTATGTCTGGGAAGCACTGTCTCACTATCCTGTTAAAACTGTTGATCCCTGACAACATTATTGATGAGGCTGTAATATATTTAACCCCTTCCCCATCCCCAGCTGAAATTATTTTCTTATGAATTTGTACCTTTAGACAGTATAGTAAGATGGACTAATTCAATGGGGTCCAATCTTCTCAGCCTGAGTATCGAATGTGCTATTTTGGATTAATAGGAACAAGGCCCAAACAGGCATAGAGCAGGCATAGCTGTGCTTCCCTCCTGTGGCTCCCCGCTGTTTTGGTGGTGGTGAAAAGGAGTGCACAGTTTTGTGATGATGTGGGTGATTACTCAGCAACATCTGACATCATCGATGTGTAAAAGTAAAGGGCTGGATTCTTGGGTGCAACATGGCTACTCTGCAGTACAGAATCTGTGGAAACTGACTCAGAACTTCAGATTGAATGGAAGTAATCTGGGTTCCTTTTCCTAAAAGCATGTTGAGTCTGTTGACGATGGACTCCAAAAGGTTGTGTGTGATTAGTAATTGTGTCTGCGAAGCCTTGACCCACTATCCTGTTATAAGCAATTGACCACCTATAACATTTTATATTGTGGGGTTTTAGTCTGTGTTTGTTTTTGTTTTGAACTCCTTCCACAATTGAAATTATAGAATGACATTTGCAAAGGCATCTGTGTCCCATTTTCAAAAATGAATTAGGCATCTAGGAGATTTCATCTTCTTAAAAGTAAATGAGACTTTGACTCTGAGGTGGAGACTGAGATTCCCAAAACAAGGAATTTTTCTCTATGCTGTTTGACTGTTTCTGTTCAAGACTGGTATGTATGCATAGACTTAGATTATACCCATACTCCATCTCACTGATTTCTTCTTCACCCGGAAGCTTATATCCAAAGCCCTGGACATCTACTACTGTTCAGTAGAGGGGTGACACTGGTGTAACAACAGGACACTGGTGTCAGAAGAAATGATAGCACTATCTTCAATATAATCAGTTCTTGGCAAAGCAGTGGGGAAAATGCATACTGTATTCAATTAGTAAAGAATTAAAGGATAGCAATATAATTGGTGATGAAGGTAACTATGTAGACTTAAGCTTTTGTAAGGAGTTGACTTAGTAACGCAAGACATTCTACTTTAAAAATTAGCATTATACAAGATTAATAAAGCACAATCCATTAACAACTGGGTAGCTGACAGTCTCATAAAGTAGTCATTAATGGGATTCACCATTACATGGGGGTGTTTTTAGTGGGGTTCCTCGGTGATTGGTACTAGGCATGCTCTTATTCAAAATTTCCATCACTTCTGATAAAATTTAAGGATTACATGAATATTGGTGGAATGGTAAATAGTGATGAGGACAGAACAGTCATAAAGAGCTATTTGGATTTGGTAAGCTGAGCCCATTTAAACAAAATGAATATGGTCAGATTGAGGATAGAGGAA
Source organism: Terrapene triunguis (assembly GCF_002925995.2). Taxonomy (NCBI): domain Eukaryota; kingdom Metazoa; phylum Chordata; order Testudines; family Emydidae; genus Terrapene; species Terrapene triunguis. The sequence continues at coordinate 2,113,991 of NW_020664497.1, read as the reverse complement.
CACAGACCATGCCAACAGAATACTGGAAAGGACATATCATATAAGAAGCTTTGTGGTATCTAAGAATTTCAATTTTATGTTTTTCTAAATGTTTTCATGCTTCAGACATACTAATCTGCAATAACTTTGCTGGGTGATAAACTAGCATCACCTAAATTCTTTTAAAGTGAGTTACTCAAAAATGCTGTAATGAAAAATTTTAACTTTTGCTTATTTTGCAAACCTTGGTAAAAAATGTACACATCATCAGTTAGGGAAACTATCCTGAAGAAGAACTCTGTGTAAGCTCGAAAGTTGCTCTTTCATCAGGATATTAGCTCCCTGACCAGTCCCTCTAATATGCATGTAAGAGTTTTTAAACTACCTTTTTACATCGTTTTCAGAAAATATTATTTATAATGTATGTCCTTTGAACTGACATCAATTAAACATTTTATGATATGTTATGAAGGTTCTCTATTTTTTCACATCCAAACTCATTGAAATTAATAGAAATGACCTGCTTGTTTATTCCTAAGAACTTTTAGACACTAAACCCTTGACCGGAAATGTTTGTTTTTAAAAAGATAATTAGTCTTCTGGTAGCTAATAAAAATGCATGTTTTTGGTACCCAGGTTTTGAGCTGTGGAGTGGGTGCTGAATTTTATTACCTGACCATTTCTAATTATTTTACGGGTCAAAATGATACTGTATGTCAGGAAATGAAGAATGGCAGGAATTTCTTTGTTCAACTACCAAAAGAGGTGGTAGGAGATTGGTGGACAAAAATATATCTAAAATAACAGTCAAAAGTAAAATATAAATCAAAATAGAATTAGCATATTTATCCAGAAAAATATAGGCTCAGGTTCTCACAGGGAGTACAGCCACTATGCTGATGGATACTAGACTTAATGACAGTGTATTTGGCCATGAGAGGACTGCTACTGTAGGGAACATATCTGAGACTTTCCTGTGTCCCAGTGATTGCCCTGAGGCCATAGTGCACCTTTGGGTATTTGGGAGCTGAAACAAGGTAGAAGGGCCTCTCAAGCTGCTCTAACAACATCATGTGTGAAAGACCTGGCAGCTGCCTGTAATATTTTTGACCATTTTGTTAGCCACTGTTGGGAGGTTATGATGTTGCTTGCTAAAGGATAACTAGGGGTTAAATCAATCTTAGTCTGCCGGAACCAAAGTTTTGCCTCCACCATGCTCTGATCATCAGGTTGACTGGTAACCCCAATGAGGCATGCAAGCAGGGAAAATAAAATGGACAACTTTGGAGGGGTTAAAAACAAACTCTGAAGCTGAGAGAGAAAGAAGGAGGCAGTGACTGCTGAGGAGCAGACTGGTCCTCCACTTCCAGAAACTGGAGTTTCTGGGATAAGTTCGCTACTTAAGATGGGTAACATGAATACATGTAGGCTGTTTGTTGTTTTAGACTTCTTTTCTGATTGTTGTGTTCTTATGGGTGTAAATAAATAATACTTTGTTTTGGAGATGCTTTTCTGAGTTGCTGTATCACCTAAAGGCCATAGATCCCAAAGGGAATCATGCAGGTGGCCCAACACAGTTGGGCTAGTGGAGTTTCAGGGTTGGTACACAGAGGTGCTGTAGCCAAAGACCTGGTCTAAAAGTGGGATGAATTGCAGGGATTTCACCCTGAGAGAACTGAAGGTGCGGGCTATGTAAGTTGGAAAGGTGCCCACAGAGAGAGGTCACAAGAACAGCTAGTCCTGAATTATGACACTGTTTATGTTATGGTGGTAGGCATAAGCTTGGGAATGTTCCTGGCTTTCTGAAAAATGAGACACAACTGAAGGCTTCAGCCCCAGGCTGATCCATAGTCCTTGGCTGAAGCAATCAGGCTAGGTGCTGGGCCTAATGGTTGAAACAGCCTACACAAGGCAGTTGCATGCCCCTCCCCATGGTGGATGAGAGGATCTTGGTAATGGCAGATTCCTGGCCCCTCCTTTCCTCAGTGCAGTGATGTATATTGTGCAACTGCACAGGGATCTGATGCCCCGTTAAACAATGTACTTCACAAAAAATGAAGTTAGGGTTTTATTTTAGATTTCAAATTTACTTTGGTGGGATCGTTGTCCCTCTGAACTCAATGAATACAAAGCTTATGCTTGATCCTCCACTGGGATGTAGCCACTTTTCACTACAAGCACAAAAGGGCTATGAAGCCTGACTGGCCAAGAGAGTATCCTCCCCCACTGAAAATGTGATCCTCACATGATTTAAGGGCTGCCACTTCCTAATGCTGCTGCCAGCATAATGGGATAAGTGGGGTGTGGCAGGAGAGGAGTCTGACTGACCTTCTCCCATGCCATTTCAGCCCCATGAGGCTATTTACATGTACATGGTATACATTGGAGTAGTTCACAGCTTCCTCTGCTTTAGCATGGGGCACACTCACTGTTCATTGGCTGCAGCAAGGTCAGAGTCCTGATCCAAAGGCAGCTGAAGCCATTGTGGGTCTTCCAATTTACTTCACTGAGGTTTGGATTAGGCCCTATGAGAGCGCACAGGTGAGCTTTATCACCTGTTCATACCTCCCCTTACTTGTGCTGTGTGGTCTTTTCCTATAGCTGAATTTCTGGTCCTTGTATGAGCCAAGTAGAGGTGCCCCCAGACATTTTTCTTGTGGTTTGCGCAATGCACTGGGTTTGGACTTCTGGTCCAAAACTCCTGACTGGACCAAGGAAACAAAATAGAGTCACCCACAAAGAGTGATGGCCTTCAAGCCTTGCACCGGCAGAGCTGGGGAGATCCCAGGCATCACTACCAATTCCTGTGGAGCCATCGCTTTTGGAGCTGCAGGCCCCATCCCCTCATCCAACGAGACATGCTCAACCCCTATCTTCCACCCCCACCCAGGTGCAGTGTCACTCCCAACCTACAGTCCCTTGCAGCCATTGAGCATTGCCCAGGAGTAGCTGAAATCTGCTTCTCTCCCTAGCTCTGCCCTGCCAATAATATGCACCATATGTAGCGTGCATAGGGCCGCAAGTGCCACTTAAGCCAAGTACAAATATATTGATGGTCAGAACAAAGATGTTTTTTCCCCCACCCCTGATTTTTTCCCACTATAGTTACGTTTTTTGTTTCTTTCATATGTTTTACAAAAGCCTGACACTTTAATAACTACCTGCTCCATAATATTGCCAGTCTGGAGAATTGAATTTTCCATTTGAGCTTACAGCCCAGTAGCTACAATGTTGCTATCTGAGGTCCTCTCTACCAATTTGTGTCTCAGTCCAGTTAAGCAGAGTCTGAGGAAAGAGGTCCATTTGAAAATCCATAGCTTTTCCCATTTAAGTATTTGTAATATCCTTGTGTTTCTAATGTGATTGGTAGGGAGCTGCTGCTTTCAACAGGGCAGTTGTATGGGAGTAAAAATAAAATACCAACAGGTAATGGGATTGTTTACCTTTTTTCCTGCTATGCAGTTTGATGTATTATTTATTTCTGCTGTAATTTTAAATCACTTTCTTCTCTGTGGGTCATATGCGCCACTGACATTACAGCTTGTTGAAAAGGGGGAGAGCTTGCTGAAGTAAGATAGGCAGTATTTCTGCTAGGATGCAGTATTTCTACCTAGGAGGCAATTATTCTTTTCTTACTTCTTGGTCGTATGGTCTCATTTTCCCTCTCTGTTTTGTTTCAAGGAGTTAAACTTGATTCGGCTTCTGCTGAAAGGCAGAAAACTAAGGAATGTTTCAGCTGGGGCTGAAGCGGTGCTAGTTGATCTCTTTTCTTTCTCAAAACCTGGATTCAAAATGTATTTAGACCACACATCAAACTAAATATATAATCATAGCCCTAATTCTGTGTAGTCTCCATAGTGTAAACATACACGTAGTCCAGAGATTAATTTGTAATGAAAGAGGTGCGAGGGCTCAAGCAATTTTTTTACATTCATAACTGATGTAGCAAGACCAGTGGTGCCAGGGCTGTGAACTGCCAAGCCTAGAGGTATCAGTGCTCAGCCCTGGCAAATCCTGGCAGAAATTAAGCACTGTATTAGTCCCAGCTTTAGGCTCCACTGTGATCCACAAAACTGTTGCTTGGATGCCACAAAACCTTGTAGGCATCTAAATTCACTCAATGTCTTCTAAGTTTTGAGGGTAAAAGTCCCCTAGGCAAGTTTGTGTCTCTAGATATATGCACTGCTGCCTCACACTAGACATCTGGGCACCTATCACTGACGGAAACCCCAGTGTGATCCAGGAACTGGTAAAAGAGAGGTGCTCTCTAACTATGGTGCCTGATTTGATAGATATGAGTACAGTATTGGGTCCTATTCAAAATCTGTCCAGAGTTCATGCCATCCACCTTATACTCCAGTAGTTGGAGCAATCATCTTGGCTGTGGGAGACATGTTCAATTCCCCCTCTTTGAGGATTTGAACCAGGGCCTCCTACCTCGCCGGAGGATGCCCCAACCACTGAACTACAGATATGCTTGGAAGGATTAGCCTTTTATCTGTAAATGTCAATTTTACTGTATGTGCACAAACCAATGAAAAAAAAATTCCATTAGTAATAATCAAAATGTACAGATAGGCACAGTAAGAAAAATGCTGCTTGATAACTTAAGAGTTTGATTAAAGGATATTTATTTTGACATACAGTGTTGACAATTTGTATTTTAACTGCTATAAAGCTTTAGCTTTGTAAATCTCAATGTCTACGATCATTAGATAATTATTGGATGATTCCCCCCCAGTTTTCCACAACTGTGAAAAACTTAAAAATTAAATGGATCTTATCTGGAAAAATTATGAAAAAAATAATAAAAAATGAATTCTGCCAAGCCTAGCTATGGAATATTGTGATGTGGGACTCCTACAGGAGAGACTGAAGTCTTTCCACTGTGTATAAATAAGTCATTGGAGAAGGGGGACTGGACCCAGGGTCACCCACCTCCTCTGTGGGTGCCCTATCCACAAGTCTATTCTGAGTGACTATCTGGTGCAATGATTCATTATATATACAAAGTTAAGCAGCTTCAAAAGAAGAAACTGAGGGAGCTCTACATCACACTATCCCATAGCTAAGAGATTAGAGTGTTTGCCTGAGAGGTAGAAGACCCCTCTTCAAATCCTATTTTCCCCCTCAGGCAGAGAGATGGAACTGAAGTCAGGTCTCTCCCATCCCAGGAGAGTGTTCCAGCCACTGGGGTAGAATTTATAAGATCACTGTTACCGCCTCCTGCTCTGGTCGTCATGGGTGGAACGAGGCAGGTACTTAACTTAGTCTCACAAGAAATGACATAGGTGCCTAAGCTGCCTGACTTCAGGAGGGGGTTTCCATTTGTGGATCTCAAGAAAAGATAGGTGCCTCTCTGCAGCCTGGCTTTAGGCAACTATTTCTGCGAGAGGGGTGGGGCTTAGGAGCCCTCCTCCCCCTCCTTTGGTATCTCCCCTTGGCTAGCTTAGGTGGCTCCTTGCCTAGTGTGCTGGCTTTTGTGGTTTGAATTGTAAGGCACCTATCTCTCCTCATGCATTGTATAGGGAGTCTCGGCACCTAACTCAGGCTTTGTGAATCTCATTATTTTTCCTGTGATTTTCTAGGCACCTAGATGTTACAACTACTTTTCAGTTCTTTTGTGGATCCAGGCCTTAGTTACTTATTAGTGGACCATGATGGCTCATTCTCCTTAAAGAAGTCCATCACAGATAGACTGGGCCTGACTCTTTTTAAAGGAGCCACCCACCCTGTGACACAGCCCTTCAGCCTGTAAGTTACAATAACTAACAAACTCCATTAGACTCAGAAAGCAAATTCAGATGTGGCGTGGATAGAAAAGTTATATATTGGTATGTGGTTGTTAGTCTAAGGGAGTCAGAGTATAAGAAAGTCTAAGTTCGTATAATTTATGCAGCAATAGGTTAGAAGAAGATGTTAATACACCAGTTTATACTCCTGTACATTCATTTCCTCTGAATTTGGCCCTTAAACAGATTTTTTTCCCCATAGCTGGTATGCCATTGTTGTGGTGACAAGAACAGCTATGGTAGGGCATGAAGATGCATTTTAATGCTGTAGCTATTGAGAATGTAGTGCCCATTAACATATATATTCACTCAGATCTGCAATTAAAGTCCCAGGAATATGGCAAAATATGCTCCAAAGAAAAAAAAATGATTAAGCAAGTGATTAAATTTTGTTTTGTTTTCCCCTTTCCTGTTTCTTTTAACAGAATCATATTCTCATTTACCCGTCCAGCACAGATTGGAAAAAATAAAATCCTCTCTTTCAGCTATATGCTTATAATAGAAAATTAGAACCACTCTATTTTTCAAAACATCCTATATAATTTAATAGAAAGTTATATACTAGTTATGGAACAATGTAGGATTTTAAAAAATAAATAACCTATGAAAGTGCCCGTCATAGGGTAACCCCACCTGGAGCGCCTGCCTGTGACAAGCCATGGCTTGACAGGCATGCCTGTCTCAGTTTCCTCTCTCAGATAACCCAAAAGCTTCACTTCAGGCTTTCTTGTCTCAGTACTCTCTCTTTTGTCTCTGCTATTTGGGTCTGGCTTATTACAACAACATAGTCCAAATAGTCCATAATAAAAGTCCCAAACATGTAGTCCATTTCTCACGCCAGTGCAGGTAGTCATCAGAACTCAAGACATCTCGTCCCTTGATGCCTCACATACCAGCACCGTTGACCAAACCTGGACTAAGGCAATCCTTTCCTATCCTTCTACCAGGACAGCCACACAGACTTTCCATCTGGAGTTGGGCCAGCCACATTGTGAAAGGGCCCCATTCTTTCTTACATTATACGGGGTTTAGAATAATGTCTATACCTTTCTATACGTTTTATCCCTATCATATTCGAGAGGGATTTTCCATAACAGTGGAATGCAATTGCGTGGTGAGGCACTCAGTTTTCTAGTAAGTTTAGAGAAGAGGACTGCACGTCGGGACTCTGGGTTCTGTTACTGACTCTGCCACTGACTTGCTGTGTAACCAAACTCAAGTCACCAAACTTCAAATGGGTGTATCCAACACAGGCCCCAATTCAGGACAGCACTTGAGCATCTGTTTAATATTAAGAATGTGATTATATCCCCCTGACTTCAACATATGCTTGAAAGTTAAACCCGTATTTAAGTGCTATTTTAAATGGGGATAATTTCTTGAATCGTGTCCATAGAGAGGTGTTGTGAGGCTTATCAGGGAGCATAGAATACTTTGAGATCCTTGGATTAAATTGTTATGGGGAAGCAAGAAGAAGAGAGAAAGAAGCGTCGCTTTGAGACATTGTAAACAGAAGCTTAAATGAGCTTTCTTATAAAGAGCAGCTGACTTTTTGTTTCCTTTTTCTTCTGAAATCTCTTGACAAATTACCTTCACATTGCCTATATTTGCTTTGCTTTTAAATAAAGGGGTAAGATTTATGAAGGTTGTAGAAAGAATTCTCTTCCTTTTTAATATACTGATCACGCCAGGTTATTTGTTGCAATAAATGGTAATTTGACATGGGGCTGTCATGCAAAATGTCAGTGCTGCAGGTACTGGCATGTAGGTACACTTTGATTTGCTTCCATTTGTATCTGAATCTGTTCATAAGCAACACGCTTGCAGCTCTTCAATTTACTCACTTTAATATTTGTATGCGAGGTTTTTTGGCACAGTCCTCACATTAGATTCATAAACATTAATTGCAGTGTATGGGGGGAATTTAGGACAAACATTAGCTTTTTGTTGTTCCAGATTGTG
>NW_020664497.1:2018769-2106158 GCF_002925995.2 Terrapene triunguis | reverse complement strand
GGCAGGTCCTATCCTCCGAGAGGGACTGAGGGACCTGCTGCCGAAGAGCCAGACGTGCCGCCCCTCTCCGTTGGCCGCCCCAGGCACCTGCTTGCTGCGCTGGTGCCTGGAGCTGGCCCTGACTAGTGGTACTTTTTATCTGTATCCACTGAATTTTTGAGTCTCATATAAGTGTGATCCTAGTTATCCTAGGCCATAAAGTTTACTAGAGACCTCCTTTGTTTTTTACAGCCAAATATAATCACTCAATTTGCTCAATCACTATATAATAATATTTTGAAAAAGTTGTTGGGTATTTTGAATGATGGCAGTGAAATTACAGGATGGTAACTATTCTTATGTGTTGTAGTGCCCAAGGCCCAACTAAGAAGAGGGTCCCATTCTGCTAGGCACTGGACAAACACTGTCCCATCTGTGCGGAGCTTATGTAACACCCACAGAACCCGGTGGGTGGGATTGAACCAGGGACCTCTGGAGTTTAGTGCATGCGCCTCTACAGCATAAGCTAAAAGCCAACTGCTTCTTAGATAAGGCTGTAGAGCAGACTCATTTTAACAGTCTCTATAAGTGGTCTCGGTGCCACTAGATGAGACAGAACACCACACACAAAAGGTTTGTGGGTTACATACTTCCCCTAGCTGAGGAAGCTCATCCTGAGCTTCAGAGATTTCTCAGTTGAAATCCCGGACAAGCCCCCACTTGTAATCCGACAGATCCTGGTTGTCAGTGGGCAGGATGGAACTGGGGATCTCGGGAGCTTAGTGCATGAGCCTCTCTACCGCATGAGCTAAAAGCCAGCTGGTGCTTATCTAAGGCTGTAGAGCAGACTCATTTAAGTTTCTGACAGAACAAGGAGCAATGGTCTCAAGTTGCAGTGGGGGAGGTTTAGGTTGGATATTAGGAAACACTATTGGTGAAGCACTGGAATGCGTTACCTAGGGAGGTGGTGGAATCTCCTTCCTTAGAGGTTTTTAAGGCCCGGCTTGACAAAGCCCTGGCTGGGACGATTTAGTTGGGAATTGGTCCTGCTTTGAGCAGGGGGTTGGACTAGATGACCTCCTGAGGTCCCTTCCAACCCTGATATTCTATGATTCTATGATTCTCTCTAAGTGGTCTTGGTGCCACTAGATGGGACAGAACACCACACCGAAAGGGTGTGTGGGTTACACTTACAATCTGATGTGATGACAGCAAATGTCATGTTTGCTCCAATATTTATTTATTTACTGAGGTGAGGATAAGCTAAAAGTAAAGGGGAGAAGAGGGTAAGAGAGGCCGGCATGGCATGAAACTTCATTTTATTTAAAACTCTCCCTCATTACTTATTACCTCATTAATTAGTATTAGAACTTCTGAAGAAAGAGTATTCTTTATTTAAATGCAATTGAAATGTTTTTAAGCGTTACCACTGTAGATTTCAACCAAATACCCTAAGTTCTATCAATGCATCCAAAGCTACAATTACTTCATTCAGTTTTTATACTGATTTTCTTGAGATAATGACAGTCAGTGATCCATTTTATTACCCTTTTTAAGCTGTTTGCTGACAGCTTCTGATATTGCAACATTACTTTACATCTGAATAGGAATCTGTTCTCTTTTAAGTACCGGTATTTTAAGAAGCATTAGGCATAGGTGAGTTAGACATAAAACCCATTATTTCATTTGCATATAGTATACATAAGTTCATGGTGCATGAAATTATTTAATTAATACCATGGACATTGGACAGAGCTCTTCCTGTGATTTTGAGCATCCCCATAGTCCCCAATACATTAATCATTTAAAGGTATGCTTAAGTGACTAGATGCTACTCACCCGCTTAAGCATGTACTTAACTGTAAGTGTTTTGTTGGATCAATTTGCAAATGAATTCCCAGGAGTTCTCATAGAAATTTTCCAGACCCATTAAAAACAAACAAACAACCCTCCCCCCAACAAGACTGCACCCTATCAGTTTCTACAGTAACCTGATGACTTCTCTGTAAGCTTTTACCCTGCAAATATTCGCACACGTTTAACAGTACACCTGTGAGTAGTCCCAATGACTTCCATGTATAAAGTTAAGCACACACTTAAGAGTTTGCAGGCCATAATGCATATGTTGGCCAACAAAGCAGATACTTTATTTTTAAACAACACATTGTATAGTAAAATCAGTACCGGGGGGATTAGCATTGCAATAGCACAGGTAGGCTGGAATTCTGAATCAAAGCACTTACTATATGTTTTTCAGTACTTCAGCCAAGAGAGGTTTGTGCAGTACTGGAGTATCTTTGTGAACTGATCATGAGGAAGGAATATACTATTTGGGTGATCGTCCATAAGATCATATAAACTGTCCCAGCTATAAAATGAATATTATCATTTCGTACTGAGTCCAAGACAGTGATAAGTCTTCAAAGCTTTCTGGCTTATGGCTCTGTGAAGTTTTAACAAAAAAATGAGGCCACTCCTCTTCTTCTGTAACACATGGAAAAATCCCTTCCTAAGAAGAGGATGATCTTCTCTCTTTCTAAGAAGAATTAAAATCCTTTCAGGGAGCCCTATTACAAACTTGCAGTAGGTTTTGAAGTGTGCAATTTTCATATAAGTGAGGATCTCAAAACTGAAACACGTTAATCAGGGTTTTGTTGTATCTTCAAATAATTCTGTCTCCATATAATATGATATAAAAACCCTAACATTATATGGTTTTTATTAATACCATCAATGCAATAAATGACCAATTTTTTTCAAAATGTGGGCCTAAATCTAATCTCCTAAATTCACAATTAGGCAGATAAATAAATGGCCTGATTTCTAAAAGAGCTGAGTACTCAGCAGCTCCAGAAGTTGAGGAAATTAATTAGGTTTTGTGATGTTGATAAAAACCTACCCAATTTCCTGGGCCCTTGCAGAACAGCAAACAGGATTCTATCTGAACATTTTTGTGTAGGCAAGAGAAGAACTGCTTAATGAGCTGTGAAAGGTGTAAAGTAACATTTAGCATGAAAAATGTTCATTAAATGTCATATGTTTCTAATATGGGGAACTATTAGCGATCCCTTCAGTGTTGCTCTGGAAGCTGGTTATATTTTACACAGCCGTGTTATCAAATGCTCATTCAGAAATTATGGTGCGAAAGCCCCTATAGATATTTTGAAGATGTTCATAGGCTTGCTGTGTCTTAACAGATATTTTGTGTTACCCACACCCCCTCAAAAAAATACTGCATTCCAGTTTAATTTTTCAGCCTGTGACAAGGTAAATGATCTAATTCATGCATGCTTCCAGCAACATTTCAGACAATATATTGTTAAAATGGCTGTATGTTACTTTAGGGTGTGTTTCACAACTTTTACTAGTTTCTTGATAACCATGTAGGTGCCTCTCCTCATCCCAACCCCTATCTACTCTTAGGAGACTTCACTATCATATACTGGAAAAGGGACCAATTTCTGTAACCTCAAGGCTGGGATTTCCAAAGGAGCTTAAGGGAAGTAGGTACCCAAATATTTTTTAAATTAAGTGAGAAGTCGATGTCTAATTCCCTTAGGTGCCCTTCTGAAGCTCAGCCAAATAAATAAATAAAAGCATATGCAGCTGCCAGTGTCCATGTATGTGGAGGCTGGCCAGGCTACAGACATAGTGTGATTTTACTATGTAAAAGGGGGCTAGATCTGAGGAGAAGCACAGGAGCCTTGCCCAGAGCAGAGCTCAGCTTTGTGTGAGCCCTTAGAGTGGAAGGATGGAGGAAGGTGGAAGGGGCCAATCTTCCTGTCGGCTCCCCAGCAGCTACAATGCCATTAAGCAATTATGATAACTCTGAGCACAGTCTCATAGATTTTAAGTTCAAAAGGGACCATCATGATCATGCACATTGCAGGCCACAGAACCCCCCCAACCACTTCTGTAATAGACCCCCTAACCTCTGGCTCAGTTACTGAAGTCCTCAAATCATGATTTAAGACTTCAAATCCATCATTTACACTGTACCTCATTTCCTATCTACCCCATGTATTTCAAATTGATAGAAAGGGAATATAGTCTTAAGATCAGACAACAGGACTGAGCATTGGGTCTCTCTATCACTGATTCATATCACAACCTTGGGCAAGTCACCTTACTGTATCTTACTTCCTTCATATGTAAAACAGTGTAATGATACTTTTGTACCTGAAGTCTTAATTGAAGTTCTTTGTGATAATCAGATATGTCAGTGCCTGATTTGGATCAGTATAATGCTATATGGCTCTCTGAGCAAGCCTGTATTATGAGCTGTAATTGATGGGAGATTTCAATTCTGTAATGTATGTTTGTTTGTTTGTTTGTTTTAATGATGAGGAAAAAAGGCAAGTGATCGTCCTTGCAGTGGTTGTAACGTGTTGAAAAGTAAATAGGAACTAAGCCAAAAGGCATTTTACTGTATCACATTTATCAACTTATGCAACTATTACATAATTTATATTTCTGAATGAGTGGTGAAAGGCCTCCTGCAGTTCTCTGTCCTTTCTATATCACTTACCATCTAAATATAGGTTTGTTAGAAAGGAAAATGACTGGATGCAAATACTTAAAATAATTTGCCATTGGCTTTAGCTAAGTGAACTATTTGCATTCTGTAATCTAATTCACATGTACCAATGGGAAAACCCACATCTATAGAATATACAGTATTTGATTTTAGCTGTACGATGATGATGATTTTTACTTGGTCCATCTTAACTAGTTTCTGCAATTCCCCCCACCTGACACACACACATTTAATCTAGGGGTACGTCTATACCCAGCCGCTAGTTCGGCGGCAAGCAATCGAACTTCTGGGTTCGACTTATTGCGTCTTGTCTGGACGAGATAAGTCGAACCCGGAAGTGCTCGCCGTTGACTGCGGTACTCCTGCTCGGCGAGAGGAGTACCGCGGAGTCGACGGGGGAGCCTGCCTGCCGCGTCTGGACCGAGGTAAGTTCGAACTAAGGTACTTCGAACTTCAGCTTCGTTATTCACGTAGCTGAAGTTGCATACCTTAGTTCGAATTGGGGGGTTAGTATAGACCAGGCCTTAGTTTCTTTCGTTCCTATGACAATATCATCAGTCACACTTCCCTTGGGGGGAAACAGCCCCCTGAATAGCTTAGAATTTAGCTTGCTATAGACCACATGCTTAGCTGGTATAAACCAGAATAGCACCATTGGCTTCATTGCAGCTATGCTGACTTACACCAACTGATGGTTTGGTCCTCTGTTTTTAAAATATAGCCTGTTGTTTAAACAGGATGCTGTGAATTTGAGTCTTGTAAAATTGGTCAATTAAATAAAAAAATCAGTTTTCTGACAGAACATCTTTTAAATAATATGTCCTGATTTTTTTCTGCTCTCTTTCTGATGTTCCTGTGACAGTCTTTTTGGCAAGGGAAAAGTTGACTGACTAATATCCCAATCGTGGAAAGATTTTGTGTGTGTGCTTAATTTTCTGCAAATGAGTTTGCTCCATTGAGTGTAAAGAGACTACTCATGTGCATAAACTTACTCATATGGATGCTTGCAGTGTGAGTTCATAATTGAGTACACAGGGAACATTGAAACTGGCTATACACAAAGTGCTGTCAAATTATTATTATTATTATTATTTACTTGTATTGCCATAACCTAGGCGCTCTAGTCATTCACCAGGACCTCATTGTGCTAAGTGCTGTACAAACATGGACAAAAAGACAGTTCACGCCACAAAGAGCTTGCAATCCAAATATAAGACAAGAGACAACAGACAGATACAGAGAGACATGGGAATACAAGAAAACAATGAGCCAGTATTGGCCAGCATGACAGGCAGTGGTCTCTCCATACTAGCAGCCTAACTGCTGTTAAGTTCTTTGTAAGCATCATGAAAAAGAGAAGTTATAAAGAGGGATTTAGAAGGATAATGCATTAGCTTTGCAGATGTTTAGAGGGAGCTCCTCCCAAGAGCGAGGGGCAGCATGGGAGAAAGCACTAAGGTGCTTGTTTGAAAATATAATAAGTGGGTGATAGAGGCTGGCATCATTAGCCAATCAGAGGTGGGAGATGACAGTGATGATTATGTTATATCAGAAGATTCATTGGCTGTGATTAGGTAAGGTTAAGAAGGCTATTAGTTGTTGGACAAATGGAAAAAAGCATAGGAGCAGATGAGTCGCTGCTCAATTGTATAAGCTATTGGTAAATCTAATACTTGATTGTAAGGTCTTTGGGGTAGGAACTGTCTTTTTGTTACATGTGTCTACAGTTCCTAGCACAATGAGGTACTGGTCCATGACTGGGGCCCCTCGATGCTAATGCAATAGAAATAATAATAGAGTGGTTGTTGCAAATACTGAATGAAGCCAAAAACCAAGAAGACCTACCAGAGACAAGAAGAGTGGACTCAGTAATGATACTGAATAAGGAAGGAAGTTTTCATTTGTTCTGCCAATTATAAACCAATATAGTTGATATGCCGAGACTGCAAAATCTCAGGGAAAATCTTGGCATCCCAGTTAGAAAAATGCCTGCTTTATTAGATGCATATTGATGAGTGGGGTTTAATTTGAAAGAAGCTTTCAGCAAAGGCTATTGAATTCCATAAATCAAGCTAGTAAACTAGATGCACCATTTGCTGCATGCTCAGATGCAAGAGAAGGATCTGATCACATAAAGTGGTCACATTTGTTTTAAGTTTTTGATAGATACATTTAGAAAGAGCTTCAACATCTGTGTAAATCTTGTTTTATAATGAACCACGTGCAGTGGTCCAGATCAAGGGTCGATATGTGGATGGCTTCAGTTTTGGATAATGCACTTGCCAGTTTGTTCATTTTCATCCAATTCTATTTGTGTAAACTGAAACTATTAGCAATTAAAATTCAAGAGCATCTTTAAATTGTGTGGATTCAGATGAAGCATGGCATGGAGCCAAACCTTGATGGTCTTGCTCAGTCCTTACTCATGTGGCCAAGTTTGTGACCATTTCTGGGTATCACGTATGAAATAAATCAGACATAATATGTTTCCATGGTCTCTTCTTTCACAGTGTCCAGAAAAAAAAAAAGATACCTAATCTTAAGGATTTTGGCCTGCATGCGGGAAAGCTCTAAAGCACATGCTTAGCTTTTATCATGTGAAAAGTTCCATTGGCTAACTTCAGTGGGACTATATGCATATTAGCAAGTGCTGTGCTAAATTAAGAACTATTACACATAATCTAGAGTGATTTAATTTATTTTGGTGTGTGTATATCTATATATATAGTAGAACCCTCGAGTAACAAACACCAGAGTTACGAACTTGACTGGTCAACCACACACCTCATTTGGAACCAGAAGTACACAATCAGATGGCAGCAGAGACCAAAAAAAAGGCAAACACAGTACAGTGCTGTGTTAAAAATAAACTACTAAAACAATTCAGGGAAAGTTTAAAAAAAAGACTTGACAAGGTAAGAAAACTGTTTCTGTGCTTGTTTCGTTTAAATTAATATGGTTACAATAGCATTTTTCTTCTGCAGAGTAAAGTTTCAAAGCTGTATTAAGTCAATATTCAGCTGTAAAGTTTTGAAAGAACCATAACGTTTGTTCAGAGTTATGAACATTTCAGAGTTCCGAACAACATCCATTCCCGAGGTGTTTGGAACTCTGAGGTTCTACTGTACATAAATACACACACAAATAGTTAATAGCATAGGGCCAAATTCTGTACTGATTTGCAATCCTAAACACTTCAGTGAGAGTTACTTGGGTATAAGTCAAGGGTAGATCTGGCCATTAAAGGTCAACACAGCAGCCACAATAAATTACTTATTAGCCTTGCTACCTGTAGAAATAACATAATGGTATTAAATGTAGATGATTTATTTGAGGCATCCTTTTAGGATAGGGGAAAGGTAAGATTATCCTGGTGGAAATTGCAGGCTCCAGATGGTGCAGTTGTTTGTATTTCTAGTTTACATAATTCTCTGAAGAATGAAACATTATTATTTATTTTCACAGATAATCTTTCAGTTCTGGTGGCAGAGCAAAGCAGTGCCACAAGCAAGTTCTGCTTTGTCATCCAAAGGGAAAGAAAATCAATAGTTTATTCCGTTCTTCAGCACTGTATATTATTTATACCTCATAAGAACAGTTTTTGTTGGACGTTTGTCAAATGTGAAGTGTTCCTTTGGCACTGGATCGATGGTGTTTCGGGTCTCCATCTTGCAGCTATGCCAGGGTCAGCCCTTAGGGCACTACAAACAGCTTTGCTTGCAAAGCAAATCCAGCTGAAATTTTTTCCCCTTCACCAATTTTTCTAACAAAAGTGGCGAAAAGAACAATTAACCTTTTGATGGTATCTTCAATCTAATTTTGTGGTTTTGAGGATTGCTGCACAATATAGAAAAATAGAATCCTTAGAAATGTCGGGCTGGAAGGGACCTAATGAGGTTATCTAGTCCACCTCCTTCCCCCCCCCCCCCCCCCCACGCCCCCAGTGCTGAGTCAGGACCAAGACCATTCCTGCCAGGTGTTTGTCTAAGCTGTTCTTAAAAACATTCAATGACAGGAATTCCACAACCTCCCTTGGTAACCTATTCCAATACTTAATTATCCTTAAGGTTTTTCTTAACTTCTAACCTAAATCTCCCTTGCTTCAGATTAAGCCAGTTACTTCTTATCCTATTATCAGTGGCAATAAAAACAGCACATCTGGGATGTCATAGATGTGATCACTAGTGACTGTTCCAAAAAAATGAAATGAAATACAAGGTTTACACATTACAGTGAAAATGGTCCAGTGTGTGATGTCTAAATTTAGGCTCCTAAAAAAATGGCCTGATTTTCAACAGCATGCTAAGTGCACCCAGCTACTGCCACTGATTTCACCAGAAGCCACTTGAAAAATCAGTCAATTTATGTAGCAGCCAAAGTGTGGATTTAGGACCCTAACTTTAGGAACTTATTTCTGAAAATCTTGTATTATGAAATTTTGATTGAAAGTAAGAATAGCTCTACCTGTTTACCCACTGAAAGTTTTTTTAAAAAACAATCAGATTTCAAAACACCTTTCATTGGTTTACACTGAAAGCACACCAAATTTTGAATGGTTTGATATGAAATGGCTATTTAAAAAAATGGATGAATAATGAAAAGTTTGTTTTACAAAATGACCAAGCACAGCAGGAAGGATATTTGGATGTACATTCTTTTTGTCACTTTTATAGGGATTGAATGACATACGGGAAACAGGTGAGCTAGCTTGCTGATGTACATAGTGTAATTTAGAGCAGTCTGGGAGTGGTGATGTATGAAATGGTTAATCACCATGTGGAACTTCCCCTATTGCCAGAAAATCCCCAGATGGGGAGATTCTGATGCTATCCAAACCCCTTCTGCCACCTGAGAAGTACGAAGAGGACAGGTAACAGCAGGGAATCTGACTCTCAGTATCTTTATGTTCAGAGAACCATATACAATAGAGAAATAGTAAAAGTTCACAGATAGTCATGTAGTCACTCCTAAGACATAGTACAATTATTCCTTATTATATTTCTTGTTCTTTGTCTTGTCCAGTTTTAAGTATCTCAAATAATATTTCCACCAGTTCTTTGAGTGGTAATCTTCTGAAATTTAAATTGTGCCCTTTCATTCCAATGGAATAAATAAGGCAATGGACCATCCAAAGCAATTATTTTCCCACTGGAAAAAAAAGGTTGCATCGAGTGTTTTGTGTATAAATACATTACAAAAACAAATTAATATAATCTCTAAAAAATTTTACTGTGCCTCTTAAATAACCTGGATTCAAGAAAAAAAATAACATGTACTGGAAATGTAAAAAGGCAAGTGTGTTTCTTGCTGATGGGATAGGGTGGAGGGGATAGGGAACAAAATCAGTCAAAATCTCTCAAAATGGTTGAGTGGCTTAATGGGTTAATCTTGATAACTCCCTATAGACTTTTGTTGGCAAATACAGAATAGGGACAAGATATGTCCTAAAATAAAAAACCTCAGAACATTGAATTGTTGCAATATTGATTACTGACTCTGCCATAGAAACCCCCCTTTGTTAGCTTTTTTTGAAATGACACTACTGTAATCAATCTGTCTCCTAATTTAGCTTCCCATGAAAATACCTATATTGGTATTGGACAATGAGACTCCCTATTGAAATGGAGAAATATCCTTGTCCCAAAACACCCTTGGCTCCATTTAAATCAACAGACACCAATCTGGGTTCAAAAAGCCCGTTGCTTTGGTGTAGATATATAACTTGTCATATTGATAAACATCATTAAATATACTAACAGGGTGAACACTATCTAATACTAACCATCATAAACCATAATGGAAAAAGAAATAGAAAATACTCTTGTAAATTGCCAGGAGAAGATGCTGTTCTTATCCAAGCACCTGTGAATTCTTATTCACTTGAGTCTGAGACAGGTTAGACAGGGACTATACCTATAAAGTAAACTTCACCTTCTTCCCTCCTGCCACATATGGCTACAGCATTTTAGCTGCCCCAGTGTAATGCACCACAGATTTGCGATCACATTTCCTCCATCTAGGACAATTTAACTAATCCTATGAGTTAGCTGGTGGGATTCATTGGGGAGGAAAGTACACTGCTCTAGCACTGAGAGTTGTCTCCTCTTTGCCAAAGTCAGCCTAACCTTAGAACAGATTATAATGGCCACAGCAGCCCCTGGAGAGTATTTTCTATTCTAGCTCTGTCTTTTATTGGACAGTGCCATTTAGAGATGTACTTTATATTCTCATTTACTTGGTGGATTAGGGGGCAGCTGGGACAATAAACCCTCTCTTTTGAATTGGGGAAAATATCATTTCAATATGACTGTCAGGAAAAAAGCTCTGCAACTCAGATATAGTGTCACATTTTCTCTTCAAGGTAGTAATAAATTAATCCATTAGTGAGCCCAAGTGTATCCTCTGTTATGCTCATTAGTAGGTATTCCCAGGTGCCTATGTATTTATAAAGTGTAAATTAAAGCGACTTTAAGACTAGCAACAAATACATACAGTGCAAGGACCATAAAGCACAGCATTTTTCCCACATCAGCAACTATCTGTTTAGAAAGGAACACGTAACATTAAATATTAAAATGAATAACCTTCCCATCTTAGTAATATGTTAGGTCTTCAGAATATAATGATTCAAAACAGAGCAGAAATCACAATAATGAACTATGATACAGTCACATTATTTAGTTAATGACCCAGTCTTTTGGAGTGATGCATGGACTTCAGCAATATAATATCTGTTGTATACATTTTTTGTTGATTTGAGTCCTTAAAGTAACTACATTATTTGATGGTGAATTACAAAAACATTCTGTGAATGCCTCTAGATTTATACCAATCTTCATTAGCATCAGATTAGGTGGATAAAAAAGAATGTTATGAATGTTGTGGGTCTCGTGCATTGCAAACCAACAAAGGCTAAGGAATTCAAAGTTGAGTCTGACAGCTTTCCTTAACTTATATCTCAAGGGGGAGAGAAGGGTAAATATAAATATTTTAAATGGTATTGGGACTCTCTTAATTCATTTTTCACACATTTGTCCCTGTAATTTTTAGCCTGCAATATGTTTGCATACAATATTCTACCAATAATGAACCATTCCATGAACATCCTAATCTCATTGTTGATGGATAACTTGTGAATGAAAAAATTCCTTGCAAATAGTCCACCCAGTTCTGCTCATGCCATTGTGGGCAGAAATATCTAATGAATGTAACTTTAGCCTGCTATCATTCCATCATTTTACCTGCTCTTTGATTCTTCTTCCCCCTCCCCTCTTTCTCATTTCACTTTTATTCCTTTCTCTCTAGATCAAATGTATATATATTATTCTTAGGAAAGATAAGCTGTCTAGTATTGTCCTTATTAGTACTGAAACCAAAGAGCAAAGAACGAGGGGACAATAAGACACTGATATAGCAGAGCATGAAGAGACGCTAGTAACAACATTTCACATACTGTTAAAATAAAAGTATACACTTCTAAAATAACCTATTCAGAGTATGATCCAGCTTCCACTGAAATCAACAGAAAGGCTCTCATCGACCTCACTGAGAGATGGATCGGCCCTATTTGCAAATTCTAGACCAAAGTGCATTGTTTTAAGTCCTTTCCCTGCATCTTCCCTTTTATTCACCTCACTAAATCCTGCTAACAACACAAAACACCCTCAAAATCTCTTGAACAATTAAGTGCTCAGTTACACTTATGCATTGAAGTCATTGGATTTTCACAGGTATAACTGAGAGCAGGAATTTAGCCCTCTATTTCAAATGTAAAGTCTGTGGCACATCCACAATTCCTGATGATTTTATTAATATCGTCCTTGCAAGCATCAGGTGAAATTCTGCTCTTGGTTACACCCATGCTGTATCATTGACTTTCAAAAAGCCTTTGACAAAGTATCTCACAAGAGACTATTAAGGAAACTAAGTAATCATGGAGAGACAAAGTACTGTCATGGATTAGAAACTGGATAAGAGACAGAAAACAGAGCAGGAATAAATGGTCAGTTTTCAACATGGGAAGTCTTGAAGTCAATGAGACTACTCATGAGCTTAAAGTTAAATATGTGCATAAGTGCTTTGCTGGAACAGGACCTGGGACCAGCATTGTTTAATTTATTTATTAATGAAAGGGGAAGTGAGCAGTTAGGTGGGAAAATTTGCAGATGACACATAGTCATTTAGGTTATTCAAGACTGGAAAAAATTCAAGGAACTCCAGAGGGACATAACAAAGCCAAGTGAATGGAGAGCATAATGATAAAATTCAGTGTTGATAAACATAAAGTAAAGGATAACATAAGAAATAATCTAAACTACTCATACATGTTGCTTGGTTCAAAGCAAATGTAACCATTCAGGGAGAAGCCCTCAATATCCAGGTGGACTGCACAATGAAAAGGAGCACCCCAGTAAAACCTGCACATGGGAGACCTAAAGGATGAAATCTCTATGAAAAATCCCCTCACAAAGATGTCCCCACATGGTTCTGTCAGGAGGAAAGGGATTGAGAAAAAGTCTGCCGGGCTCCCAGGGAATCAATGGGATGCCTGCACCCAAAGCGGCATTGTCTAGAGTAGGGGGGTGAGGGTTGAGATTGTAAATTGCCATTTCTCTCCCTTTCGTGCCCTTTTTTACCCCCCCCCTCCTCAGTATGGAGTCTCAGAAAATACTCTGTAGCTTCCATGGGGTGGGTAGGTGGGTGCGGGTCTGGTTAAGTGCCCTCCTTCCATGTGGGAGGGGAGAGTTCTGTGTAAAAAGGGGAGAGTTTTCCGGGACACTGAAATGAATACAATAGTTAACATTTTCCAAACCATCTGAAGGACTTACAAGTCTAAATGCTATTGAAAATCTATGAGATTTAGGCACTTAGAAAATGGGACTTAGGAACATCACAAGGGGGCTTTTGAAAAAGTTACCCAATATCATTATAATACATATATGCCTCATCTGGAATACTGTGTTCATTTGTGCTCAATCTATTGCTAAAATGACATGGCACAGAACTAAAAAAGGGTACAGGGACACTTTGAAAAGAATGGGGCATTTATTGCAGCACAGTATTTACCATTCGTATGGTATTGTCAATATTCCCCATACTGAAAATTAGAGAAACCTACAATGTTGCTGTATATTTAATTGGGGGTGGTAAATGTCTGGTAGCAAAGTAATAACACATTTATACTGTCCTGCGTACATGCAATCATTTTGCAGCAGCCAGGTATTTCATAAGAAATATGTTTCCTTTCAGGCATTCTGAAAGTTCTTCAAAAGCAGGAAATTTTGGCATTAATTTAAATAAATTGACAATTCAAGGAGCTAACAACATTTTCCAAAAAAGGACCCACTCTGAGAGGAAATCACAGCATTGTCATTATTGCCTTTGAAATCTACTATTGCATTTTTTGTAAAATTGTGCTATGAATGCTTTGGCTGCTGTGAAGAGAGAGAGTACGATGCAGATATGAATGCAGGGCCAGTATCTCTTAAGTTGAAAATTAATTTCTATCATTAATATTTTATAGGGTATTTCTGTGTTGTATTGCAGCTGAAGATTGATTTCAAGATGTGAGGAGTGTCTCCCTGGTAGGATCGTCTACCCACCAGGGAGAAACTGCTGATACTTTATGTGTGGGCATGCGCGCACGCACACCACTTTGTATCCATAATGTTGGTGTATCATACTACTTTCATAAAGCAGCTATTATATAAGACTTACCTTTTGGCTCACAATCAGATGCTCTAGGTTGTTTACAAAATGAACGTGTTATTTATAAAATGAAATTAAACGGTACCCTTATGTTCACTTCTGTTTTCTGTAACTTGGCTTTTTTCTCTTGTGTTCCATGGATGCAGAGAATGAAGAATATTCAGAATAGTTTACAATTGTGCATTTGGTTATTTTGTGACTGAAAGAGCAGAGACTCCAACCCTCACTCGACCTCCTCCGTCCTTCTAAAACAGAATAGTAGCATTCCTCCCTTCCCAACCCCAGCCCCTGCATCCTTGTACAGGTGTAAAAGACCACAAAAAGAGTAGGGCAGTGGAGAATGAGGTTCTGTGACTCTGATAGTTCTTATGATATGCCCAGCACACTTTGAGTGCTCAGAAATGATAAATACAAATACTGTTTACTTTCTAAAGGTCAGATTGGCCCTTGTCTATCATGGCCTCATAAGGAACAGGCAGGAGTAAGGACTCCCAGACATGTTGCATGTTCTGTGTTAGGGCTGCCTGAATCAGTCATGATATTTGGTGGAACGCTAAGATTGCTCCACAGATGTTATTCCCTCCCAAGGGTAAAACTGGGTGGGAAGGGGCAGGAAATAGGTGGAGTCATGGCTCCACCTCCCATGACCATCTGGCTGGCCATGTAAAAGGGAAGGGAATATGCTGCACCCCATAGAGGGGTCTCACGAAATTGATCCTTCCTCATCTCATATAAGGGATATTGCCCCTTACTATGGGCTGCGTGGTAAAAGCCTGATCCAAGCCTAGGTTCCCATTGTGACAGGGACTCTCAAGGTGTAAGTTACAGTTCCCTGATTCTTTGCCCTGGTCAAAGCACAAGTAAGAGCTGCTGGGGGTGACAGCTGATGATGGCTGGGGATTGCCAGAGCTCATTATGTTCTAGCCACTGCCTCCCTCATGCCTCTCCGTCCCTCTAATATGCCCCCTGGTATAGGTTGGTTACACTTCTCTACATATGTTGGGGACTCCCACAGACAAAAGGTATTCCCAGCAGAGGATTTAAGGAAAGTTTCCACTTCCTTATATCACATGAGACACTAGTCCTATGTTTGCTAGATTTTATTTCAGTAGAGTCAGTATTTGCTCTGAGCTTTTCAAAAGAGCTTTTATGTCCTCTCTTGTGTCTACTCCAAACAAAGCCAACCTGGGAAACAACCATTTTATCTTTTTTTTTCTGGTGTTGGCAACTACACCTCTTTTCTTCTAGAATGTAAAAATGCTACTGGGTGAACAGTGGGACTGATTGGTTTCCTGAACTCATAGCCATCTAACATTTTATTTCATATCCTCAAAACCACAGATTGCATTTTCTAGTAAACACCACTGCTGCTGGGGCTGCATTGATATTAAGGAAAATAAGTCCTTAATGTTAGCTGTTGGAGGAGACTTTGTATAAAGTCAAATTCCTGTATAATGAGGCTTAGAGGGAAGAAGTGTGTGTGTGTGCATTGGGGGGTGGAGGGGATCTGGTTATATTCAGACTTATGTAAATTGCAGCCTAGCTTCTCTTATCTGCTTGTGAAGATTTATGATGGACAAAGAAACCCTTCAAGGCCCAGTAGTCAGGAGATTCTGATACTATTTACTAATTCAGGAGTGTATGGCTGCTGCTGCTATCAAGGGGGTTAGTAAAATGGGGCTCCTTTAAATCACTAATCCTGAAATGTAAATAGAGTGATTATGTTAGAGTATTCAAGAAATATCCTTGAAAAAATTATTGTAAATGCTAAAATATATCCCAATAGGGGATATGAATGTTTCTGCATTCATACTTTAAAAAAAAGGAAACACCTGATTTATAGACAGAAAAAAATACAAATAAAAATTGGTGCATTGCAGAAGCATTTCAGCATTGCTTCTGTGATGTATAGCAGCCTCCTAGGTCAATTCAAAACATGTAGTCCTTAGGGCTATATCAGCTATCATCTACAGCAGTTCTCACTTCAGATAGCAGTTAGAATTAGTCTGGGTATCAACTAACCTGACCTGAATGACTTATCTTAGTAAATATCCAGACAATTCCAGTTCTCTGTGCCTAATTTACCCATTTACAAAAAGTGGTAACAATGGCTTTAAAGAGGCCATCAAGTGACATAATAATCATCCTAAAAAAAGGACTTGTATCCTATGCTTACTTCTTGGGGTGGAGGGTGGGGGGTGGGGGAGGGGAAGATTTGGGAGGGAAGAGGGATTCATCAAATACATATTCCATTGTGGGTAGAACATCATATGTGCATTGAGTCAGCAAGAGGTTTGTTTTGTTTGTTCTTTGAGGCTTTTTTTCATACCGAGATACCTTCTAATTTCTTGTAGAGCTAGGAATAAGAATATTATTTGGAAGCTGGGATATTGGTCTGTGAATGCTTATTTCAGATAGACTCCTTTTCATCATAATCTGTAGAAAAAAGCTTTGTCAGCAGTATATAATGCCAGTAGCTGATGTTGCTTTTTAGGCATATGGGATATATAAAATGCCACTACCTAACATTTCTCCACCTGTTTCCCATTCCTCACACACACCACTAAAAGTTAGTCATTTCATTGCATTTTGAAGTAGCCTAAATACTTATAATAATAGTTTCCTACTGATCTATAGAGAGCCTCTCACAATGTTAGAAAAATCTCTCTACCTCTTCATGGAAGGGTGGATATATCACATGCACTTTTTAAAGAAAAGCATACCAGCAGACTCTTGAAGGAGACTGCAGATTGCTGATGAAAAACATTGGGTTTTTTTATGCGATATGTTTGACCCAGTTTAAGAAAGATAATTTTTTATCAACTGTTCTGCCATAGACTTAAAGACAATATGTCTTTATCTTTCTTTATAACTGAATATTCTTAGTCCCTTGGAGACCAGACTAGAGCATTTGATCTCCACTATATTTTTTTAAAGTAAGCAGATGATGGCTTTATAAATATCTTGATTTAATTTACAGTGTTTAAGGAAGAACATAAAATAAATATTGTGTGATTTGCAGACAAATAATATATGCAAATTGCGTATGTACACATGTAATATCACATAATTAAACCTGAAAATTCTGGAAGGAAACTAATCTTATTTCTATGAATATAATATGTGCTGAGATTACTATCCACTCTTGTAGTTTATGATCCCATATTCATTCATACATTTATACCTTTGCAAATAATATAACCTATCTATAGATGTGAATGGCAATATATAGCATTATAAAATATAAGATGCATATGTGCATGTGTGACCTATGTATTTCATGCCAATAATGAATGAAAAGTGTTTGGGATTATCTGCATAAACCATCTGTGGATTCACCAATCCTGCGTAATGCATCCATCCCAAACTCATTCTGATAAGACTATACCACATGACACTTTCAATGTTCTTTCTCCTAACTATACCACACTGTTCTTTCTTTATAAAATGTTGTGCATTTTGCATAACCATACTTGTTCTCTGTAGCAGATACTGTAAAGAAGATCGTAAATGAATTCAGCAAACTGGAGTCTGACACATTTTCCAAGTAGTAGTGTAGCAAAACTAGCAGTTTCCAACTAGACGTATAAAATGATGGGGTCTAAATTAGCTGTTACCACTCAAGAAAGAGATCTTGGAGTTATTGTGGATAGTTCTCTGGAAACATCCACTCAATATGCAGCGGCTGTCAAAAAAGCAAACAGAATGTTAGGAATCATTAAGAAAGGGGTAGATAATAAGACAGAAAATATCATACTGCCTCTATATAAATCCATGGTACACCCATATCTTGAATACTGAGTGCAGATGTGATCACCCCATCTCAAAAGAGAGATATTGGAATTGGAAAAGGTTCAGAAAAGGTCAGCAAAAATGATTAGGGGGATGGAATGGCTCCCGTATGAGGAGAGGTTAATAAGACTGGGACTTTTCAGCTTGGAAAAGAGATGGCTAAGGGGGCTATGATTGAGGTCTATAAAATCATGACTGGTGTGGAGAAAGTAAATAAGGAAGTGTTATTTATTCCTCCTCCTAACACAAGAACTAGGGGTGACCAAATGAAATTACTAGGCAGCAGGTTTAAAACAAACAAAAGGAAGTATTTCTTCACACAACGCACAGTCAACCTGTGGAACTCTTAGGCAGAGGATGTCGTGAATGCCAACACTATAACAGGGTTCAAAAAAGAACTAGATAAATTCATGGAGCATAGGTCCATCAATGGCAATTAGCCAGGATGGGCAGGGATGGTGTCCCTAGCCTCTGTTTGCCAGAAGCTGGGAATGGGTGACAGGGAATGGATCACTTGATGATTACCTGTTCTGTTCATTCCCTCTGGGGCACCTGGCATTGGCCACTGTAAGAAGACGGGATACTGGGCTAGATGGACCTTTGGTCTGACCCAGTATGACCATTCTTATGTTCGTAGTGTGGTGGATGATTGGGTGCCTGGTTTTTCAGTAAGCACCACGTGATTTCACATCACATTCAAAGATATGAAATCTAGCATTGATGTGACAGAGACATGGCTAAACTTAGCTGGTTTTGCTTTTGGAAAAAAAACTGCTTGACTTCATTGTGTATAAACACTTCAAGATCAGATTCTTAACAGTGCTCAGTTCCTCCTTGTGCTATTGATATTTATTTTTAGTTAAATGTGAAAGTTCAGTACATCCAGAACCTTTGAAAAGGTCTTGTGAAGTACCCTACTAAACATATCTGAGAGAGATTTGAAAGCTCACAGAATACCCAGTATTTTTATTCATGATGTTCTGTACATTGCTACTGTCACTCTGGATAGTATAGAAAGAAAACACAATGCACAGTTAACTGGATTAAAGGCCAAGGCCACAACTTTTACTGAAGTACAATAACGCATATTGCAGCGCTACCTGGCAGAAGCAGTCCCTGTAGGAGTCAGAGTCTGAGCGCATCCAGCATGTGCTCTGGATCCAAGAAGATGTAATCTCCAAGCACAACTCCCAAGCCATATATATCTAAATCCTGAGCCTGTGAGCAAGTTTCAACCTAATTCATTTTAGGATT
The DNA here is from genome assembly GCF_002925995.2 of Terrapene triunguis. Classification (NCBI taxonomy): domain Eukaryota; kingdom Metazoa; phylum Chordata; order Testudines; family Emydidae; genus Terrapene; species Terrapene triunguis. Next base: position 2,086,888 of record NW_020664497.1, on the reverse strand, counting down.
GTGAATGCAATTATTTTTAATTCCATTTTTCCTACATATTGTACTTGCTAAACTACCAACCTGCCAAATACCTAGTGGGTCCTTCTGTATTGTGATTATTTGCATATACATGAAAAGAAGCAGACAGCAGTTAAAATGTTTTCCTTTCACATCTCCAGGAGAAGGATGGTGAGATGATTTTCCAGCAGCCTGTGTTATCTCTGTGCATATTTATAGCACACTGTTGTCTAGAAGTGGTCAAAATTTTTCCATCAAACTGTCTTTTAGTGGAAATTTGAGTTGTCAACAAAATGGATTTTTTTATGAAAAGGGTGTGCTCTCTGCAGAAAATTGCTAGTTTTCATCAAAATAAAACAAACCAACTAAACAGACAAAAAAAAATAACCTGAAAACCTCCAAATCAAAAAATGTTTAGGCCAAAATCTAAAAACATTTGTGTTTGGACAAAAATGTTCAGCTTTTGCCATTTCAATGACAAGTTGACATTTTCCATTTTGGGGGTGGGTGGGGGGGAAATCTCTACAATTTGGAGTTGCACATGTGTAGTAACTGAAAACATGACCCTCTTTTTTCACCTTTTTGTTTTAATTTATTCCTAAATATGGATTTTGGAGATTAACTTTAGATACCCAGTTTTGAAACTGTTGGCCAAAGCTTTCTGGGTCTGATTTCCTGTTGCTCTGCACCTAGTATAGTCATGTATATCCCCATAAAATGAAAGTAAATTATTACCACATCAGAATGGTAGCATTTTAAACCTACTTTGCCAAGTATAAAAGAAACTATAATGAACAAAACTGTGCCACTTCGTCACCACATTCATTTGCTTGTATGTTGTAGCTCCATCCCCTTCTGTCTAGATGCTTCTCTCTTTAGATTGTAAGCCCTGATTGGCAGAGATTGTCCCTTTTCTGTATCTGTACGGCAACCAGAACACTGGGCCCATGCTCCCATTGGGGGCCCTAGGATGTTAGCATAATATAAATATTTAATGATGATGATTTGTGTGTTATTTGGGCCCAATTCTGACATTTTCCTGTCTTTCTTTGTTCTTCTTTTCCATGCTTTCCTCGGTATAGCAGACCACTTAGGAATTGAATTCATGGGTAAGTTTTCACTTTTCTTCCTTTTACTCACTAATGGTGATCTCTTGGGATTTAGTTCATTGCCAGTTGAAGCCAGTGGAGAGGCTGTCATTGACTTCAATGGGCTTTGGAGTGGTCACTCAGGGCCAGATTTTTAAGGATATTAATGTGCCTACAGTGGTTTTTAAAAGCACCTGGGTGCCTAACACTCATTGATTTCAATGGTTGTTAGGCTCCTAGATGCTTTTGAAAATCCTTCTAACATCTACTGAAATCCAAAAGTGTTAGGCACTAAGATGCCTTTGAAAATTCAGCTGGGCACCTGAATCCCTTTAAAATCTGGCCCTACGTGTTTACATTTGCAACACAAGTTAGATTTGTTTATTAAATTTTGGATTATCTCACAATCGCAGCCTCGTGCTCCCCGAGTATTGTGGGGGTTAAAAATTCCAAGTTCCCATATTTTATTTCTGTGTACTCTAGCACCACATAGTGTGGAAAATAATATTCTGTATCATGGCAATGGAGAAGATAATGCTGTATATAAGATTTTAGGCATTGGAAAAGATTCAGTAGTAACATATCTGTCTTGCTGAAAGAGTACTGTAAATGTTAAAATGCTTTTAAACTTGATGTTGTATATAGAATTAATGTTGTAATAAAATGGTAACATTTAACTGAGGCTGAAACAGGCTATTGATATTTCAGGAAGATAGTCTGAAGAGAAATAATAAGTGAGCTATTAACTTTATTTTTTGGACAAAACTTTTTATTCAAAGTAGGGGGAAATACTGAATCATGGAAATCACTATGCTCAGGTTTAGAAACCGAAAGAAGTACATCCTTTTGACTCAGATGCTTAACCTGTAAGAGAGCCACCAGCCTGCGGGAGTGCTGATTTTACCCAGTCAAAGCCTCACCTGACAGCTGGTGTTCAGCAGATAGCACAGACACTTTCTTTAAGAATCTCAGGCTAATCCTTAGCAGAGTTAAAGAACAAACTCATCATTTGTGCAAGGCATTTTGCCTAAACCAATAAGTAAGGTTGCTAAAATCTGAAATGCAAACTTTATACAGTATTCCTTAACTAATCTGTCACTTGCTCAGATTATGCAGCTATGCCCTCACTTTGTCTTGCTCTAGATTCATATTAAAAGTAACATGAAACAAAATATTGTTTTGACATAATCATGTACGAGCTTTATTTAAAACACACGCACGCATGCACAAACCACACAAAAAAACCCAGTCCAAATAGCAGTAGACACTGGATTGGGGGGTTCAGAAGGGCTTTAAGGTAAAATTTGGCCACTGCTTTCTCTTTGTTATTTAATTATCTCATGATTTGGAACTTATATCAAGACACATTCCTATTATTTAAAATCAGAAATTTATTTAAGCAGTGACAGGAGGTAAGTTTTTTTTAAAGAATTTGTTTATATTTTTACATCTACATGTCAGTAATTAATTAAACTCCATATTGATAAACTGACAAAAGAAGGGCCCTGCCCAGCAAACGCTATTTCAGGTGAGCAGCCCTGCTCATGTTAGTGCTGTCGCTTTCACCTGCATAAGGGTTTGCAGGATCCGGCCACATAGGGGGAAAATGTAACTATTTCAAGATTTCTCAGTTTTTTCAAGCCTTCTAAACACCTTAACGAATTTAGAAGAGACTTAAGCAAAGGTAACTTAGTATTTAATCAGGTCACAGAAAGGCACAATGTGACCCTATAAAAATCAAGAAACTCAGAGTTCTGGATGAAACTCAGGGCTCAGTTCCCTGTTGCACCTGAGCAGAACTAAGACACAGTAGAGAGTGGGATCTGCAAGTCTAGTCCCAACATAAGTTAAACTACGGGGGTGGAGGTGTTAACTTCAGAAGACCTTCTGCTTGCAGAGAGTCAGGTGTAGTGGAATCTTGCTCTTCCACACCTCATCTGCTACTATCTCCTCACTGACATACCCTCTCCACATCCCCTGCCTCCTCTCCTTGCCCTTGAAACACCTGTCCAATCCTCACCCTTAATCAGGGTGGTGACTCACCAGCATGGGTGGTGGTGGTAGAGATGATGTAGGACATAGAGTCCCACCTTCTCCAGCTTTTCATAAGGGTGATTCCAAGGGAAAACTCCAGCTCATGTGGGCCCACTGTGCTTTGCATAAGCAGTGCTAAGGGAACTTAAAGGACCAGAGAATCCAGCACTCTGTTCTTAACTCATTCCCTCCCAGAGTAACAGATTCCTTGAGCCATATAAGCAAGAAATCATGAGTGAAACATTATATATATGTATACTTATAATATGGTTTGCAACTCATGATTATTAATCTATAAAGACTGGTGGTTCAGTTCATTCAAAAATTTGGATGCTTAAGAGCCCAGTGGAATTAATAGAAGTATCTCCACTGAATTCAGTGGAGATACATAACTGGACATTGGTCCTTGTGGTGCATTGCACTCATCCCTTCCCATTCTGGGTCGTCTTTGTGTATGTGAGTTTAGGCACTCTGGCTCCTTTAAAACTGGAGTAGCGGGACACATGACTAGGTGCAAGCAGGCAATCTACAAGAAGCAAGATATGAGGCATCCTGCCTCAAGAGGCAGGGGCAGTAGGCAGGACACTCAGCATGAGCCAAGCTCTAGTGTGATCTTTCCATAGTACACTGGTTACCAACAGGGCCACCGAGAGCAGGTTCGGGCCCCAGTGAAAAAAAAATTTCAGGCCTCCCAGCAAGGGCAGACCGGCTAAACAGGGCCGACGAGGGGGGGCAGGAGGGGGAAGCCGGGCCCCGGGTTCCATTCCGGACCGCCGGATCCCGGTAATTTGTACCGGCTTCCCCTCCCCCACCCCTCGTCAGCCCTGGTTACCAAAGGGGAAAAGCATATCCTCTTCCTATACATCCAGCAAAAGCTGGGAAAGACTCACATGGTTAAGACTAGGAGTACTTGTGGCACCTTAGAGACTAACAAATTTATTTGAGCATAAGCTTTCATGGGCTACAGCCCACTTCTTCGGAGCCCACGAAACTTATGCTCAAATAAATTTGTTAGTCTCTAAGGTGCCACAAGTATTCCTGTTCTTTTTGAGGATACAGACTAACACGGCTGCTACTCTGAAACCTGTGGTTAAGACTGAGTATGTTGAGCTTATTTGCTTTTGTTTTAGAACTTGTGTTTGAAAATAAAGCAGCCCTTAGGTCTTAAACTAAAGCGATGTTGGAATATTTATTCTATCTTCCCAGCTGGTGAGTTTTCCCACTGGCTTACAAGGTGTTGGAATAGGCCCTAACTGTGTCTAAATCATCCAAATCTTAAACTAGAAATCTCATGAGACAGGTTTTCTCATAAGACTTTGTGATAAATGAAGTGGGGGCAGTAGCTCCCTTTTATGGACACCCAGCCAGCCAGTAGCTATAAAATCCCTCTTAGTAGCTGTTCTCTAATTGCTCTAACTCTAAAGGGTTAAAAATTCTCACTGCTATGCATAGGTAAAAGGAAGTAAGTGGGCACCTGGCCAAAAGAGCTAATGGGAAGGCTAGAACTTTTTAAAATTGGAAAAAGACTCCCCTTTTGTCTGTTTGTTGTTGTTCTCCCGGGGAGAGGTGGACAGGGCAGCAGCCATGGTGTAAGACGCTTGGGCCAGGTATGAAAAAATCATCAGTATCATACCTAGAAACTACTCATTTAAAAACTCACATATGTAAGTAGATCAGGAAATGTCTAGGAAGACGTGATTAGGTTTATCCCTTTTATTTCGTTATGGCTTGTGGATTCCTCTGTGCTAACCCCAGGTGCTTTTGTTTTGCTTGTAACCTTCAAACTGGACCTCAAGAAAGCTATTCTTGGTGCTTAATTCTTGTAGTGGCTCTTTTAAAATCTAGCAATAGCCTGAGTTCCCGGATGTATTTTCTTTATTTTTTTTATTAATACAATTTTCCCTTTTTTTAGGAACAGATTTGGATTTTTGTGTCTTAGGAGGTTTTGTGCACATGTTGTTTAATTAGCTGGTGACAACAACTGATTTCCTTTGTTTTTCTTTCTCAGCTTTTCCCCGGGGAGGGGAGAGAATAAAAGGGCTTGAGAGTACCACAAAGGAAGGAATTCCAAAGTGCACCTTCCTGGGCTCTCAAAGGGGTTCTGCACTTGGGTGGTGGCAGCATCTACCAATCCAAGGTCAGAGAAAAAACTCTAACCTTGGGAGTTTAATACAAGCCTGCAGTGGCAAGTATTAATTTTTTGAGTCCTTGCAGGCCCCAACCTTCTGCACTTGAAGTGCGAGAGTCGGGAATTAGCCTTGACAGACTTAATGTGGTTCCAGTCAGCATAGAACCAGGAACTTCAAAGTGCATGCAAGAAAAGTAAAATATTTTTTAGAAAGGTTGCCTACATTTTTATAGTTCTTTATTTATAAAGTGTAAACAATTTTACAAATCTTTACCATAAGTATATAAAAATACAGTATTAATAATTATAAAAAGGAACTTTTCACTTTGTTTGCAGTGACGTGTGCTGATACAGAAGTGAAGCATAAAACCTTGACTCAGTCATTCAAAGCTTTTTGTGTATGTTTAACTTCATTACTGGAAGAAGAAACCAATTTAATCAGTGCAATTGGTTCCATTAGTCAAGTTAAACATCTACATAAGTCTTTGCAGCATTCAGGCTTCACTGTACAATTCTTCCTACATAATCCAAGACACATTGTTTCTGGGTATTCTTTGTGTATGTGAGTACAGGCATATTAGGGACCTAGCTCTTTGATCTTCAATTCCATAGAAAGATTTATTTCTAAAGTTTCTTTGTATTTAAGAGGAAATATTACTACCTCCAGCTGTATGAACATTTTCACTGCTATAGCAAAACTCTCACACTTGACATCTTCATTGTGATTTAGTAGAAGTGGTGGAGTGTGGGAGGCCAGAAAAAGTGTGATTTTACTTTATTAATATCATTTCATGAGAATTTAGCCGGAAAATCACAAAAATGATGCCACATAAAGGATGCTGGGTGAAATTTCTCACTGTGTTACAATTTTGAGAATGGTTTAATAGTTTTGCCACTAATCTTTCATAAAATGAAACTTGGGATTTGTACATGACATTAATAGTGACTCAAGCAAAAAAACAAGAATGAGAGAAGCAACAAAAAGCAAGAGCATGACAGGGAAAGTTGGTTTGCATGAGAGATAAAGATCCAGTCCCATTTTTGGTATTAGCTATTGTGTTTTCTGGATGATATTGCCTGTACAGAAATGCTGAATGTCTGAATGGCTGGACTTCAACAATGTTGCTGGCTTCATTTTGCAGGGCTAATATCATTACATATAATTTTAGAATCAAGAGAAACCTTTGTTTAAAAATTGTTTAAATGAGGAAAATTGTGTTTAACAACCTTGACATATTCCTTTACATGTTCACAATAGAAACAAAATTCTGTTCCTGCACACACACATGTGCAGCTTCTATTAAATTCAATGGAAGCCATATGAGCACAAGAGAATAGAGGTTGGCTTTGAAAATGGGCACTTTTGTACTGTGATCAGAAGTACCAGTTTTTGTGAAACTCCAAATGATGATGAAATGCTTTATGCTCCTTTAACACTTAAAAAGTGGAAGTATGGTCTTGTGACTGAGACACTGGGCTGGGACTCGAGATCTAGATTCAATTCCCAACTCTGCTATAGACTTCATATATGGCCTTGGCCAAGTCAAATAATTAGGTGCCTCAGTTCCACATCTGTAAAGTTGGATAATAATATTGTCTTTCTCTTATCATTTGCCTGGCTTGTCTGTTTAGATTGCCAGTTCTTTGGGACAGATGCTGTCTCTTACCATGTGTTTGCACAGTGCATAGCACAATGGTGATCTGATCTCAGTTGGGGTCTCTGGCGGTGCTACAGTAATACAAGTATATAGTAATAATCTTCCATATGAGGCTCTCAAAGCACCTAGAAATGGTATTAAATAAATTTCTTAGCACTTCTGCAGGTAGGAGGGCTGGTAAGCAAAGATTAACATGATGAACCACAAACAATTTTGATGAAAATATAGTCTGCATGTGTAAATTACATAAAGTGTTCATGTCGGGAAGGGTGGTTTTGTTTTGTTTTGTTTGGTCAGTAGGATATAAAGTGGTAGATGAATGTTGATGCTCAGAGAGCAGGTATCATTCACCTAATAACAAACCTTAGAAGTTCATGAATAGTACTGAGTAAGGGTGGAATACAGGTATCGTAATCTTATCATTGTTACATAATACAAATTTAAAATATGGAAGTGAACCAAAGATTCTCCCACAGGAACAACCGATTGACTGCTAATGGAAACAAACTCATACAGCTGTTTATTCCCACCATTGGTAATACAATAGATTACAGTGGGCTACAAAATCAAGATCTTCAGAAATAAACAATATACTGAGCCACAGTAATCTGCATTGGTGATTGTGATGTCCTATATAGGAACTAATAGGATAGAGCCAAACTAAGGTGTTCATGCTCTTGATCATATTGTACAGGAGAAAAGGACAAAAGGAAACAGCAGTGAATTAAAGAATCCCTGCAGAGGCAAAGAGAAAGCCAACCACTGCTGGAAATGCTGTATGATCACCATAACTAATGTTCCATCGTGCAGAGAAGAAAAATTAAGGACAAAGGATGGAGTAGTGGTTGAATGGAGGAATGAATAAACTGTCACAGGAACCAATAATCCTTTCAACAGTAAGGCCTTAGCACCTAGTGAGAATACTCACATGTCTAGACTCCTCAACTCTTGTTATGCCACAGCAGTATGTGATGGGATACAGAGGTAAAATAAAAAGCCTTGTGCAGGGACAAGAAGAAATCCATTGAACTACTGATGAAAACATAGTTGTTATGCAAGAGGAGTCCTCCTGCTACGGCTGTTAGGAGCCAAGCCAACATCAACTATATAAACGAAAATTATGAAATAATAACAGAAACCTACCCATGTGTAACTGCAAAATAAATATTGCAGCTGCAGAGGAATGTGCAGCAGTATGTATCTGCAAAACAAATTGGCAACTGGCATTTCTAGTTATGATTACTTCTGATTTACACTGGCGTGAAATGTGAATCAGCCCCAAGAACCATTTAATTAGGGCCTTGTCCAAAGTAAATGTTCTTCTTTAGGGATGATTCACATTTCACACCACTGTAAATCAGGAGTAACTCCATTTAAGTCGGTGGAGTTACACCACAGTAAAACCAGAGTGAGGGCAGAATCAAGTTCTTAATTAATCAGGCATAACAACTCACAGAAATGAACTAAGCAGAGCAACAAACTAAAACAGGCATAAGATACCACTAAAATTATCCTTTGTGGATCTTCTTGTAACTGTGAATATGTATAAAGAATTTCCATTGTTCATATTCTAAGTATTAAAAAAATTGTATCAGAAAAGCTGGTGCTTTCATTCGGTTTCTTTAGCTGACACCTATGTAACAGCCCTCTCTGTTTTCAACTCTTCTGATTGTGACAGTGTGTGACCACTGTGATCATGTGAGTAAGACTTAGGGAATACATGATGTGGTTAGCTAATCTATTCTCTGACCTTGAATTTTATCATCCACTGTAACAGACACATTTTGATTCAAAATGCCAATAAAAACAGGTTGTATTTACTGATGGGCAGTATCAGCTAAACTAAAAACTGAATATTTTTGCTGTTTTGCGTAAATAAATAAAAAGCAAAATTTACTAGTTTCAGCACAGTTCACAATCTATACAGTTTGTTGGCTGGGCTCCACACCTGCAGCAATGGCTTAAAGCAGCAAATAAACAAATAAAAATAAATACCTGGGATATCATAGAAGGACTTTGCTATCATTGAACATTATCGCCCAGGTTCTCTCCTGGTGTAAATTGGCATAGCGTTATTGATTTTAGTGGAGTGACATTGATTTACATCAGCTGAGATCCTAGCTGTATGTACTCTAAAGGTAATATATTCCAAAGATAAAGTTCAGATTTTCCTGGATTCCAGTTTTTACAAATAAGCATATAGATCCTTTTTAATAGTAATTTCTTTAAGGCATGAATCATGTTTGCTTCTCTGTTTGTACAGTGTCTATCACATCAGGGCTTTGATGTTGGTTGGTCCACTGAGTACTACGAAAAATATAAATCTTAAATAATTATTTCATCCACAATTGTGAAGTATAACAATTAACACTTTTTATGATACAATTGTATTGATTTTACTAAGTTGCTAAAGAACTAGGATACCAGAATGGGACATCACAGAACAAGTTACAAGTTCCAGGAGAAGGAATAAATCCAACCTTTAATTGAACCATGAAGGTGTGCATCTGTTTAAATTGAATACCCATGTGACAATTGTAAATGCTGTGCTGTTGTGGTTTACCAACAGACAGAATATAAGCATGCAGGTCACACCCTTGCTTCTGTTGCCCAGTTACTTCTTTCAGTGACCCCCAGAATCTCCCAGTCATGAATTTCCCCAGAACTGTCTGCCTTGCAGTGTCCAGCCTTCACAATGAACACTCACAGAAGATAAATCTGCCGTTCTTTTAAGGAGTCAGTACACTACAGTTTATTAACTTAACTGGGGTAAACACACCCTTCCCTTCAAACATAGCGTTGAGTTGGTTTATAGTAAAAATAAAATGAGTTTTATTAACAAAAGGACACTGGGCAAGTGATACCATGTAGAAGAAATAAATATAGAAATAATTACAAACAAATAAAAGGAAAACATGCTCCTAAAATTAAAATTTAATCAGCTGTTGTTCTTGTTCAAGATGATTTCTTTACTTACAACAACTTCTCCAGTGTTGATTGTCTGTTCCAGCCACCCTTGCAGCATCAAAATGTTGGTGTCTTTGATCACTCGAGAGATGGATACCCCAAAGTCTTTCAGCAGTTCCTTAAATCCCCAAAGTTTATCTTTGATGTCCTCCTGGGAGCTCAGCTTTGCTCTGCTTGCTGTGTCCTCCAGGGAGCTAACACCTGTCACTTTTGCAGTCTCTTGCAATGCAAATGATGGTCCTGTAATCTCTGATGCAAATGAATAGTCCATTGTCCAGGTTTGCCAGTGAGCCAGAGATACTTGCCTTTCAGTTTGTCTGAAAAAGAAAATACCCATTTCATTTCCTTCATCTGTTTAATCTCCAAAAGATAATATCAGAGAGTATCCATAATTTCACCCAAACCACTGTTACAGACATTTCACAGTGATATTAACAATCAATGTGTTGTTAGCTTTCAACTGACAAGATGACACCCAACTAACTAGGATGACAGCAATGTGTGAGGTGTATTGAGTGGGTCAGGCCCGCTGAGTTTCACTGTACCTATGAGGGATCCCTTTGCCATCTGGCATTGGGGTGCTCTGAGATCACAACCATATTGCTCCTTAAACCTTCTGCTTCCTTACTCAATCCCTATTGTTTGTTACCCTTACTCATTGTGTCTTTTCTAAAATTAGCCCAGAAGCTCTTTGTTGTAGAGACCATGTCTTTCTATGTGCTTTGTGACATGCCCAAATTTGTATGGGTACTTCAAAATAATAAGAATAAGTAATAGCATGCTGAGGCATGGCATGACTTTGGAATTGGAATTGGGTGAGACTTATGGCATTCTCTCCAAAAGCTTCATGCTGAGCAAAATGGCCACCTGGCACCTAGAGAATAAGATTTAAACTGTTGATGGAAGCAGAGGGGTCTTCAGGGACTGTGAAAAACTGGTGTTAGTGTGTATGGGGATGAGGTGAAAGGGAAGCCCCTGTGGGCTGAATTATAAACAACGCAGATTGCATCAGGCTAGGTCTACAAAATGTTTAAACTGGTGTTCAAGGCTGACACCCGATTTGGGGAAAATGTAGTCGTGTGTGTGACTTGTGACCTGTTGTGAGCCTTTTGTTCAGAATTACTCTCTCTATGTGTTGTTTTTCCAGTTTGTTTCCATTTTCCCAACAAATTATCTTCAATTACCTTAAAGTGCTTGTGAAGAACAAGAAAGGGATTTACACTGTATTTAGTGTAGGTGGAGTATGATAATATATAGCAACTATTTCCCCTATTGACTATTTTACCATAAAAACTGTCACTTTGTGGATTACATGGGCAAAATTATTCTAATACATTTAATTTACCTTGATGACCTTCCTCTCCCACTTCTGATGTGACAATATATTCAGCTTTCTTCAGGAGAAAAACTCTGTGTGGGAGTGGTTGTTCCTTCCTCCCATCCCTGACATATATTTATTTTATGGTAAAATTCCAGGAAATACAGAAAGTTTGTATATATAAAAAAAGCCAAAGTTTGTTAGTTTTGGTGTTTGTAAAATGGGTATAAGTCCAAAAATGTACATCAATATGTCATCATTAATGCTGCATATAGCTCTTATTATTGTATCATTTTCCATGGGCAAAATGAGTGTGTGTGTGGGGGGGGGGGGGCAGAGGGAGGGAGCATGGCGGTCTGTATTGAGAAAAATGTATTGTCTGTGGATTAGGAAGGAATATTTGTGGGGCCTTAAACAGTTGGATAATTCATATAAAGTTCCAGGTAAGTGTTTTCATGTTCCTCCTACTCCAAATCTCTTGGCTGTTCTGTCCGACGCTGTGCATTAGAACACGCAATCCCATGTCGCCACACCCAGATAAAAAGGAATATGTACATCTGCGCTCAGATTGTGTGAAAAGTACACAAGCAATAACGCATGCCTAATGTGTGTGCACAGTTTATGTGATTGATTGTGTAATTATATGCACAAATACATATACATTTTCTGGGTATTTTTTGTTTTGGGCTCAGGAGTGTGCCCCTTGGGCTTCTGCGTGGCTGGTACATCTCAGTGTTGAAAACTGTTTATCTCAAAATCCAGATAATTTGATTCCATGGACAGTGAATGCACAGTTTTACATTTAAATGTGACCTTTTATGCAGAAACCAGGTGGATGAGGTAATATCTTCTATGATACCTCACCCACTTTGTCTCTCTCTAATATCCTCGGACCAACACACTTTAATGCAGTGAGTTTCACAACCTGCACGTTGAATGGGATATTTAGGTAAATAGTTGATTTAGCCTGAGAAATCGCTGACACAGACAGACACTATTGATGCCATCAGATGGCTTATTATCGGAAGGTTCTACTCCAAGCTTTGCAAACAGTATGTGAAAGGTAGCTCATACATTTTGAGCATCACTGTAAAATGGACAGCAGGAAAGAGGCTGAATCCTCTTACCAAACCAGATGGCATGGCAGAAGTAGAACTGTTCTTGGATGAGACTGCCTGGCTTTTCTATTAATTGGTACCAAGGGCTTGGGAAGCAGTTTTGGAGGTGGTAAGTACAGCACATTCCACATGTGAATCCAGAGCTCATTGTTACTCTAGTTACTTATTACTTGTTTTATTTTGCTCTAGCTGTAAATTTGCCCCTTACCATGCACTGAAGCGTTTCCTACAGGAAGCCATGATTCTGAACACCAATGTTCTGCCAAATTTGTGTAAGTTTGAGGGCGCTGGTGCCACTTTGCCCCTTCTCCCAATCACAGGTGCCATAGTGCTGGCAATTGCATCTAGCAGACCATACCAACATGGTGGGTGATCATGCCTGGGAGCATCTACCTACCACACAATGGTAAGTACCACAATAAATGTTCCCATGACTCTGGTGCATTTATAATATATGTAAAAATATGTAACACTACTGATGTTTCTGAAAGTGAATTGAATCTTTCTGTGTCCTCTATGTCTAGAATGAGTAAAGAGGCTGTTCCTCCACTAGTTACTGGAAGAGGAAGAGAAGGGTAAGCAGTGTGAAAATATTGCCAATGCACTGTAGATGCCTTTGAATTATTACTTTTATGTACCCTTTCTTTTCTTTTCCAGGAGCAGCTGAATATGACAAGGTGGAAAAAGCGCTGAGTGGTAGCTGCTGCGGCTTGTTTTTAATACAGTTATTTGCATATGCATTCTGTAATTGTGTTTCATGATACCTTTCTCCTGCGCCTTGAATGTGTCTTCATCTGTGTTTTGAAACTAATCTGATCTAGGCTGGAGGCTATTGTTATTCTATAACCATTGAATGGTTTCATGACATCAGCCTTTGACTCTGATTAGAAACAAGTGGAGTGATGGTACTACAGTTTCCCATGTAATATACAAATTAGTCATGCTAAGCATCAGCCCAGGGAGAAAAAATACGGTATATGCAGAATATTTAACCAAAGCTTTAGTAATGATGTTGTCAGTATCACAGCCTTCCTGCATGTTCAGATTATGGAAGTGTGTTTGTGTTCTGTAATGTAAATCTTCTCATCTTTGTTACGTGTCGTTAATGACAATCAGGAATTTTCCTCAAAAAGTATGGATACAGCATTTTACAAGTATCATTTGGTGATGTCTATATACTTTGTTCTTTTTGGCCATAGCTGTTAAATCAGAAATCCCTTCACTCTTAGATTGTTTTAATGTTGTCACCCAATATCTTCTAATAAATTTTTCTCTTGACCAGGCATAAGGTGATGTTCTCCATATCTTCTTGTGATAGATTCTTTGCATTTGAATAATTTGGTTAGATGGTGTGAAGGCGTTTTGTCTTTAGTTTTACTACAAATTATTAATAGTCTTATCAGCTCTACTGGTGATTATAAAGTAAAAATAAAAAAATAAATTGGGAGACAGAAAATATAACCAGTTTGAAAGCTCCTCTCCCCGCTAGAGTTAATCAAATTATATATAAAATACTTTTAGCATCTGTGACAGAATGATACAATCCAAATCATCTTTTAAGGTGTCAGAGACCGGGGGGTTATGAACAAAATCAATTAAAGAACAGAATCCACTGACAGAGGAAAAGAAAGGGGAGATGGAGAGGGGTCCCTTTGTGATTTATGATACTGTATATCAACACAATACCTATATCATTAGTAATTGAAGTAAAGAACCTTGGTTTCCAAAAGCACTTGCTTCTCTGTTGAGTTATAGAGCACTGTGCCAGATCCAAAGCCCACAGAAGTCACCGGATTTTAATGTGGTTTGGATCAGTCCAGTAGGGGCTGATCCATCTCTCATTGAAACAAATGGAAGACCTTCCATTGACTCTAATAGGCATTAGATCAGGCTTCACACCACTTAAACTGGGGAACTGATATAGAGCAGAGTAACTCTGACACATCCTCTCCTGTATAGGATGCTAGTGGTAATGTACAAATGTGCACAAGCCAGGCAGCCACTTCCCCCCCTTATTGTAACTTCCTTTCTCTTCTATTCCCTGGCCAGCCTTCCTCAATTTTTCTTGTCTTTTCTATGCTCATATGTCCTCTACTGCAGTTTTGTAAGTTTATTTATCAGTTGGGGTAATTTTATTATTGAAATGATGAGTATGAACTATTAGTAGAGTAACTGGAAATTATTCCTAAATAACAAAACTGTTCTAGCTCTCTTTAATTCTACATTTGGACACACACACACATTTGGAATTGTTGCTCATTTTAGTTATAATGGCTCCTCTTGTCACCACAAATGATACACTATTTGAAAAACTGGAGTTTCAATGTGAGTTAGATTGTTGGATTCATAAAATATGGATGCTTGGAAAATGAATACAGCAATGTTAACTGAGTTAATCAGCTTTAGAGAAACAAAAGTGCATTTTAGTTACTATAAAATGCAGTGGCATGGGATATTAATGAAATTATAAGCTGCATCCTTTTCTGTGTGCTGCCCTTTAACTTGCCCATTATTTTCATTCAGCTAACTTAAGTTTTAAATGTGATCTTGCAACACTGGAGGTTTGTTTCTGACAGGAGAAATTTAGACACATCTCTTGTATGCAGACTTAAGAGAAATGCTTTCTTGAGTCTGTAGAAAGGGTTCAGCCTTTCCATACAACACATTTGATGTCTCCGTGTTGAGTTTTTCTGCATGTTACAAAGACAATGTAAGGACTTTTCAGGATCAAGGAGGTCTATACTTGTAAACACTTAGAGTGGGATTCTCTGGACAATTAAGTCCACCACACAGTGCTCAAGCAGTGCAAAGGAGATATGAAGTGGCCAGGAGAGAAGTCCCCATCCATAGTTACTCCAGTAGAGAATTAGGCATACAGTCACTAAGGGATCCTGTTCCAGTGGTGTAGATTAGAGCTGTTCTTAACCATCTGTACATAATACCTGAACCAGACAGCATCAACTTTTCACTTGGACATGGATAAAAATCTATCCCTTAATTGCAAATACTGGTGATTTTATTTATGGGCAATTATTTTAGACCTGCTTCTGCTTCTGGTGGAGTCAGTGGCAAAATTCCTGTTCAGCCCTTAAGGTTTTATAAGTCTGAAGAAGAGGAGAATCTACCCTTATGTATTCTATGGTGATGAACATATTGCTGCCAGTCAACAAATGTTGCATGATGAATTTGTGGACACCTGTATTCATGCTGCTTATAGGATAGTGTTAGCATGTGCATTACCTTTGCAATATGCAGAAAAATCCACTCCACATGTAACATTGTCTATGCCAATAAAGTCAGTTGGACTCTATGCTGGGATAAGGTTCTGCTTGTGTGCATCCTTTTGTACCACTGGAGTTTTAATTATCATCAACTATTTGGGTTTTTTGCTCATTTTTGCCCTTTGTGTGAAAGGCTTTTGTAATGCATTCCACTGTCCTCCTGGCCAGGTCAGGTGTTGGGGAGATGTTGTGGCAGCCCATGTTGTGTGTTAGTGTTAGCTACTATACTGATTGGGTATATAGACAAACAGGGCTGCCCAGAGGATTCAGGGGGCCTGGGGCAAAGCAATTTTGGGGGCCCCTTCCATAAAAAAATGTTGCAATATTATAGAATACTATATTCTCATGGGGGCTCCTGCAGGCCCGGGGCCTGGGGCAAATTACGCCATTTGCCCCACCCCCACCCCCACCCAGGCGGCCCTGTAGACAGATAGTTTCAGTTCCCTGTCCGTACGCAGTTGCCTCCATAAGTAATCCCTTTTTTACCACTCCAGTTGAGCACTGTCTTTCTACTACTATAACAGACAAAGGGTGAAATCCTAGATCTATTGAAGTCAGTGGCAAAACTCCCACTGATTTCAATAGGGACAATATTTCACTGTATATCTTTGATATTTATACACCTCTACCCCGATATAATGTGACTCGATATAACACGTATTCGAATATAACGCGGTAAAGCAGTGCTCCGGGGGGGGGACGGGGGGGACGGACTGCGCACTCCGGCGGATCAAAGCAAGTTCAATATAACGCAGTTTCACCTATAACGCGGTAAGATTTTTTGGCTCCCGAGGACAGCGTTATATTGGGGTAGAGGTGTATTTATTTTTAAGTGTGATGGTAGATGGGACTAGTTGGTTACAGGTACCTTCTCCACCTCCCATAGTACTTTTTCAGGTGATTTCTGATGTTGATTCCCAAAAGGAGAAACACTAGTTTTAGCTCTGTCATATTACACCTCTACCCCGATATAACGCGACCTAAAATAACACGAATTCTGATCTAACGCGGTAAAGCAGTGCTCCGGGGGGGGTGGGGCTGCGCACTCCAGCAGATCAAAGCAAGTTCAATATAACGTGGTTTCACCTATAATGTGGTAAGATTTTTTGGCTCCTGAGGACAGCGTTATATCGAGGTAGAGGTGTATTTGTATTTCCAAAATGTTGACATTCAGTAATGGATGTTGCTATATAGACCATTCACACATCCCATAATTTGGCTGCCATCCACATACTTTGTGTGTAGTAATGGAGCTTAAAACAAGATCTTGACAGAATTTACTCGATAACTCCTGAAGCACACACAGTTAGTATATCTATCACGACTGTTTTATAGCAATGATGGGTTTACAGAGAGAAAAGCCCTGTTAGTTTACTGAATCATACACGAATATTACATTCTACTTTTCATTTTACTTGATTCTTATTCATTGTCAATACTGATTTAATGGCTGTATGAGACTAAAAAGGAATCTGCTGAAAAAAATTAATATAATATAGTGTGTCCTGCCATACTTTTTTCAGAAGAGACTGTGAATCATGCTGAACTGTGCCTGATTTCTGATAGTTTTGTGATGATAAATAAGAACTCATATGACAATATGAAACTCAGTTTCACTGATGGCCTAAGCCAACGTTTCAACCTAGCTTTTCACGGGATAAACCTAGTCCACTGGGATGGCAACCCATTGTAGCCACTGCATAAAATGAGTGAGTTTATCAATGGATTGTGGTATATGCTTTGTGAAAATGTGACATGGCTTATATTAAACATCTCTCCTTGAATGTCTTAGCGCCAACACCATCTGAGACTTTAAATATGCCTTCTACTAACTGAACCATTTTATGCTATTCCTGCTTCCTTATGTCTTAAAACTCATCACATTCATGTTGTCCCACTGATCTTTTTTCTATTTTATTTCTCTATTGCATATTCTTTAATTTATCATTTTTTGTATTTTCTAATTTTGGTATCTTCTGAATCTAAATCCTTCTCGCACCATCACAAATCAATTAGGCACAAAGAAGGCTGCCTGTCTATCATGCTGTTTGCTGGCAAGGCAACCTTGTATTTCTATCACTTAACTTTTTTACCGGAATAGATTCTTGGCCTATCGCTCAGTCCTCAACCAGTCGACTGCTTTTTATCTGGTCCCTACAGTTAGACTTGTCCAGGGTGGATTGCCCCATTGGGAGTTAAAACTCCAATCAGCATAGCTCTCTGGGTCATTGGAACATGGACCTTCTCACCACATGAAGATGAAGTCCCCAGGGAAGGTTTGGTATCTTGGGGCTACATTGATATATTTTTTCTTTTTATTGTCATGTGTATGTGTGTGTATACACATATATAAAATATACACACATACAGTAATAGAGTGGAAAAACTGCTCCATATTTAAAATGGCAGCTGTTTGTCCAATTTTATTGAATTGACATATAGGACCCATTGGGGTCCAAGGATCAAGCACAAAGTTATCCATAGGTATCCTGTGAGGAAGTGACAGGGGGACAGAATCTGTGTGGCAGTTTTCTGAATGGGACATGTCCTATTTTGGATATAATTCCCAATGTTTGTGAAATTGCCCTAGAATCCAGTGAGGACTGATGGGACAATCTGAAAAGAGGTATAATGTTATGGGAAAGGTATTAATGAACTGCATGTTATGAATTACTAGTATGAAACACTCTGTAGAAAGAGTTAAGTTGAGGGGACAAAAGGACCCCATGAGACTCAGTAAACCAACCACATCCACATGTTTGTTATGGGGATTGTTTGAGTTAAGTACTCTCTGGCATCTGGATGGAGACTAGCAGAGGAGCTAGCTCCACTAGACATGGGATATAGTCAAATCCCTCTGAAATTCCTTTCTGTTGCAAAGCAGCTGCACAAAAGTAGAGTTAATACCAAGGTCTGCCTCAATTAGTCTGTTCAAGGTTTTAGAACCTAGCTTTCCATGCTACCAAGGGCAGTGACTTGGGTCCTAGGTGAAAAGTACAGGGCATGGGCAGGTGAGAAAAACTGTGTGCTAAAAGCAAAGGGACTGAGATCAAGGATGAAAGAGAGAAGAAAGTTGTTTCTGCCAACAGACCTAAAGAAGAATTCTGTGTAAACTTGAAAGCTTGTCTCTCTTACCAGCAGAAGTTGGTCCAATAAAAGACCTCACCCACCTTGTCTCTCTAAGATCCTGGGACTGACACAGCTGCAACAACACAGCATATAACAGGACTTTACTCAGCTTTGTCCTAGCTGGAATATCTGCAGATGGAATTATCAAGATCAGGATAAGCAGGCACTGTGTGCATTTTGTTAATAAATACATTACCCTAAAAATACCCTAAGTTGGGTTTGCCACCAATTTCTCTTCCAGTTGGAAACCAATAGTGATGCCCAAAAGTGATACCACTTAGCAAAGAGCAACTATACATATAGTTGTAGATGAATAAAATATGTATTTCCCTCTGTAGAACTCATTGTTCTTTCACTTTTGGATCATTTTAACAGAACCCTTTTTAAAATATGGTGTCCAGGGAAAAGGTCTGCTATGAATCAATTATGTCCTTGAGTAATATATGGTAGCGATACGATGGATGTGGTCTAATACTGGGACTGTTGATTATAAACCAATGACATTTTCTATTCTGGTTAATTGAATACAGAGAATACACAGTACTCATACTATTGAGAAATACTGAAAAAGACTGTTTTGGCTTTTCCCGTAGCTTTTTGGCACTAAATCCTACCTGACTCTCTCAGCTCTATATGACAAAAAGGTTGTAGCACTGTTAAAGTCTGTTTAGCTACAGGATATAATAAAGCTGAATCCTTTTACAAGTTTCATATATTTAGAGTAAGCTGTTAGGATTGTTTTATATATGCTGCACAAATTTAGTCCCTGATCCTGTAAAGACTTATGCGCATGTTTAACTGTAGAGACATTTAGGGCTCCATACTGCAAAGTGTTTAGCACACTATCCCTAATCAAGTGAAGCATTTGAGCATGTGCTTAACTTTAAGCACATGAGGTGTTGAAGAGTTTCATTGACTTCTGCAATGTGCTTAAAATTAAGCATGCTTTGTGGACAGAGTGTTCAGCACCTTGCAGGATCAAACCTGTGTGTGGCCCCTGCTCACGTGTACAAGTTTACAGGATTGGAGCCTTATTTTGCAACCATATTATAGATTCTTTATATAATAAAAATGTTCTAAAATATATTTTCCAACTGTTTTGTAAACTGAAGGCTCTGGAATGGTTTATTATCCTTCTCCCCAACCCCCCAATTAAGTATGTTAATAAAAATTCATGAAACTAGAATTCCAAAGGAAATCACGTGTTGCTTTTCTCATAAATACATTCAATGACATGACATTACTAAAGTCTCTCATACTTCATTCTTTATGGCATCAGGGGTGTACACCATCTATCAACTGCTTTATCCTTTTGTCATCTTTATTGCTTGTTCAATCTCCTCTCTTTGATACTTTCATTTCCTCCTTCATTCTTTTGCTCATGGTGTTCCAAAAATATTGATGGTTGTGTTGATAGTCTAGATGTGCTGATAGAGATGCCTGTGAAGTCTTCTGCTGTTCAAAGGATGTTATCTCTTGCTGTCATTACTCTTCCGTTATTGTTCTTGAGGGAACATCTTTTTAGATATTTACTTCCCTGTATGGTTTTCCTTTTATTTTTCATTGCTTTGCACAGCTCTGTGTATTCAGCCATTTCTTATTCATTGCTCACGTTGCTATCATCCTTGCTTTCTCTTTCAGTCTTTTTCTAATCTTACCA
This sequence comes from Terrapene triunguis, assembly GCF_002925995.2. Lineage (NCBI taxonomy): Eukaryota > Metazoa > Chordata > Testudines > Emydidae > Terrapene > Terrapene triunguis. The sequence continues at coordinate 2,066,510 of NW_020664497.1, read as the reverse complement.
GAAATCCTACTACTTATATCCCCTGCTTATTAATAAGTGCATGTGGAAGCACCTTGCATCTATTATTGAAACTTCCTTGTTTTATTTCTTTTATGTTAGAGCTCAGAACCTGTTATATAGTCCAATAATGCATTCTAGTCTTCCAACATTTTTCAGCTTTATTTCTGCTGGTCTCTTCTTCATATGTTTTTTCTGTCTCCAGCAGGATGACCCAACCAAATTTGGTCATTCCTGATATTGATCTTCTTGAGATGAGTGCATTGAGCTATGTACTTTATACATGACTTGTTAGAATAAAATCAAACTCAGTCTTTGTTTCACTCACTTTATTTTCTCTGCGTATCCTTGAATTCCTGTAAAATCTGTTTGGAGTGTTCTATGGTCCGTAATGCTGACATTGTTCATTTGCAACATGCAAACCTCTTTCCTCTAATTTCTAACTCTGCTCTTTGTTTATTGTCCTTTCAATGTGCATTGTCACTGTAGCTTTCAAAACAGTTTTCTCTTGCTTTACACCAGTTGTTCTTTTAGTTTTTTCATCAAATGCTTCTTTCCATTTCTTCTCTGTGACTGTCTTAAGCCTTGATCCTGAAAAGACATATATAGATGTCAGAAATTAGTAGTGCCGTTTACTTAAATGGGACTACTCATGTGCACAAGTGTTTGCAGGATTAGGGTCATTTGTATGGAAATCTGAAATAATTTCAAATTATATACTTGTATGTTTGCTATGTATTTGTAATTTATTATTTCTGTAAATATATATATTTACAGACCTCTGCCTATCTATAGTGCTTTTACCCTTGATTTTTGAAAATGTGCTCACTTAATTTCTGATGTGCTGCCATAACTGTACTAGTCCTGATTTATTTCCGTTGTTATACTACAAAAAGAGATTGTGATATAGTGTATTGCTAAAATAAAGTTGCCCCTTCAGTCTCCAATATATCCAAAACCACAGTATTTTTTTATAAACTTTAATCAAAAGTGGTTTTCTAAAACGATTGGACTATACTTTTTAGTTAGTTCATAACAGAAAAGTTAGAAATCTTCCCTACTTCTGACATCTTTATTTACACAGTATAGCACTAATGTAAGGGGTTTTCTATCCATTGCCTGATGGATGTTAACACTACTAAGTATTAAATTCTGCATTTAGATGCAGAACTCAAGAGAACCTGTGAACATTCCTCCAGGGGCAGAATTCAGTTCTTAATTGGGAAAGTAAGGCAGGCATAAGAGAAATACATCAACGAGCATTATAATTGTCACAAATAAGTAAAGAAGTAAGTAGGGCTGTCAAGTGATTAAAAAAATTAATCGTGATTAATCATGCAATTAATCGCACTGTTAAACAATAATAGAATACCATTTTTGATTACAAATGTTTGCATTGTAAAAAGACAAAATAAATAGTATTTTTCAATTCACCTAATACAAATACTGTAATGCAATCTCTTTATCATGAAAGTTAAACTCACAAATATAGAATTATGTACAAAAATATTGCATTCAAAAATAAAACAATGTAAAATTTTAGAGCTTGCAAGTCCACTCAGTCCTACTCCTTGTTCAGCCAATCATTCAAATAAACAAGTTTGTTTATGTTTGCAGGAGATAATGCTGCCCGCTTCTTGTTTACAATGTCACCTGAAAGTGAGAACAGGCACTATTATAGCTGGCACTATTATAGCCGGCGTCGCAAAATATTTACGTGCCAGATGCGCATGCTTGAACCACCATTCCAGGGGACATGCGTCTATGTTGATGACGGGTTCTGCTCGAAAACCATCCAAAGCAGTGCGGACCAACGCATGTTCATTTTCATTATTCGAGTCAGATGCCACTGGCAGAAGGTTGATTTTCTTTTTTGGAGGTTCAGGTTCTGTAGTTTCTGCATCTGAGTGTTGCTCTTTTAAGACTTCTGAAAGTATGCTCCCTACCTTGTCCCTCTCAGATTTTGGAAGGCACTTCAGATTCTTAAATCTTGGGTCGAGTGCTGTAGCAATCTTTACAAATCTCACATTGGTACCTTCTTTGCATTTTGTCAAATCTGCAGTGAAAGTGTTCTTAAAACAAACAACAACATGTGCTGGGTCATCATCCGAGACTGCCGTAACATGAAATATATGGCAGAATGCGGGTAAAACAAAGCAGGGGATGTACAATTCTCCCCCAAGGAATTAAGTCACAAATTGAATTAATGCATTATTTTTTTAATGAGCATCATCAGCATGGAAGCATGTCTTCTGGAATGGTGGCCAAAGCATGAAGGGGCATACGAATGTTTAACATATCTGTCACATAAATACCTTGCAATGCTGGCTAAAAAAGTGCCATGCAAATGCCTGTTCTCACTTTCTGGTGACATTGTAAATAGGAAGAGGGCAGCATTATCCCCTGTAAATGTAAACAAGTGTGTTTGTCTTAGCGATTGTCTGAACAAGAAGTAGGACTGAGTGGACTTGTGGCCTCTGAAATTTTACATTATTTTGTTTTTGAGTGCAGTTATGTAACAAAAAAAAATCTACATTTGTAAGTTGCACTTTAAGAACAAAGAGATTGCACTGCAGTACTTGTATGAGGTGAATAGAAAAATACTATTTCTTCGGTTTATCATTTTTACAGTGCAAATATTTGTAATCAAAATATACACTTTGATTTCAGTTACAACACAGAATACAAGGTATATATGAAAATGTAGAAAAACATCCAAAATATTTAATACATTTCAATTGGTAATCTCTTGTTTAACAGTGCGATTAAAGCTGCAATTAATCGCGATTAATTTTTTTGAGTTAATGGCTTGAGTTAACAGCCCTAGAAGTAAGTTAACAGTCTTGACTGGCAGTTAACTGAATTAATTAATTTAAAACCCAGTATAGGACATCTAACAGCACTCATTCAGAAAATTACTGAAAATGAGGGGATTAATAGGGAACTAATAGATCTTCTAGATGACTAAATTCAAGACTGTGCAATATCTAAAAAATCTAGGAAGATAGCTGTAAGGCTAATGTATTATTTGATTAGAGGTTAATTTGTTTAAAATAAATGATAAATATAATCTCTTCATCTGACCTTTCAAAGAACCTTAGTGACAGAGTTCTAGACCATTTGGAGCTTGTTTATCAAATAGGCCATGAATTGACAAAGTACTTAAGCAAATGCCTACCTTTGAGGTAGTCACATGGGTGCTTACAAGTTAGGTACATGCCTGGGTACTATGCTAAATCAGGGCCATAATCATGAAGATGGATAGACATTCAAGAAAGAATTACAAAAATGTATCTGGGACCATATAAATGCAATGCAGCAGGGTCTCAGCATTGCTAAGAGATAGCAGTGAAAATCTATTTGACATTAGATGGTTGTCCCTCATAAACAGACATACTCACCACCTCCATTTGAACATTCACTCAAATTAAAAGACCTGCTTTGTACAGTATATTCCAAATCTCTGAAATCTAGTGATTTTTAATAAATGCTTTAAGAAATAAGTAAAATGGCTCCTTAGACAGTAATGCTGTACTCATCATTCAAGAGCTTTATTTACAAATTTACAAAACCAGTATTGTGTCCTAGTATTTCTGAGATATATTTTTCCCAAGATGTTTTATGACATCATTTTTTTAGACTAAGGTGCATCTATTCCATTCGTATGGTGATAGTGAAGAAGCAACTCAAGAAATCCAAGTGAATTTAATAGATTATTCCTTTTCTTCTACTGTTGCTATGACAACCCTATCAGCTAAAGGAAGAAAATACTAATGATGTCCCTTTAGGGACATCTTTTCCTTTGCATCCTCATTTTACAGATTGGCCAAACTTCCTTTTAAAATACTTTTATACAGTGAATCACTTAAAATGTATATTTAAGATGCCATGTGATTTATTATTAATTATGATCACATTTTATTATGCTTTCCAAACATAAAAGAGAGCATGGTCCCTGTCCCAAAATATACAACCTGAAAAAAAGAAAATAAACAATGTGATAAAGGAACATAGTCAAGGTGGTAAAATAGTGAAGACAATAATTAGGCTGATGTCAGCTGAGGATCTGTCTCACAATATTTTAAAAGCAGTGGGTTCTTGGTTATTTTAGTAAGCTGAATTCATTATCGTATGTATCCACGATTTTGGCATGAATATCTGATTTGTGTCTAATGGACATCATGGGTTTTCAGGAAGGATTTGAATACAGAGAAAGTAGTGGTTGAGGACTAGCTCAGGAAAGCATGTTCTAGTCCTTGGGAGTGGCACAAAAGAAAGAATGGAGGAAGAACAAGGGGACATGCTGGAAGTACAACAAGAGAGAAGGGTGGATGAGTGCAAAAGAGTGGTAAAGAGCCTTGAAGTTGCGGACAAGAACCTTGACTTTGATGTGGTGTAGGAGCAGGAACCAGAAGAGGGATTCAAATATGAAAGTGAGTCAGTAGTCAGCAAAGGAAGATGATCCTGACAGTTGTTTTGAATAGACTGGAGGGAAGCATTATGTGGGTCACTGAAGCGAGACGTGGAAAATGCAATAAAGATAATGAGAACATAGACAAGAATGTGAGCTACAGGGAAAGAGAGTGAAGGATTGATGTTGGAAATGACTTGACGGAAGAAGCAGCAGAATTTAGATGTAGTTTGGATGTGTGGGACCAGGGCAAGGAAATAATTCTAGGATTACGTAGTTATGGGCCTGGGTGACAGAGAAGAATATGATGGTATGACAGAGAATGAGGAGAGTGGAGAGAGTCTAGGAAGGCACGTGTGATAGGTAAGCTTGTAACAATGAATAAGGGCTCTCTTAAATCTGCAGACAGTACAAAAGCAGGTATTTTAAAACTAAGAATATCTTTTAACAGAACTCAGGATGATATTTGCTGCTGAGAAAAAACTGCATTAAAAAACTAAGTGCTTGAATAGGTTTATATTTATGCTATGAATTGAATTAATCAATAAATTGTATCATTTCCCAAACAAGTACTCATGTAAATCAGTGGGCAAGATGATGATCCACATCAGATGCTGTCTTATTTGCATGTCAATACAGTTTTTGAGTTTGGAATTTGTAACACATGTAAGACAGCACAATATGTGGGTAACTGGGCAGCTAATTGAATGTCTGGAAGGATAATGCAGCTTTCAGGGAATGATCAGGATTAATAAGTAAGACCAAGGAAGGATAAAACAAACCTATAGGGGTGAAGTAAGTTTTGAGGTCACACTTTATACTAAGGATACATTTATAAATATTTTAAAGGGTTAATCAATGAATCAGTCAATAGATAGTTTAATAAATAGTTAATAAATTGCTGGATTGTTGACCAATAAATCAATAGATTGCTTACAACCATGTAAAGCATCTTCTATAGGTGTGCTTATATAACACATAACACTCATGTTTATAACATCTGTTAATAATTTATTAACTCCTTATACACTATTCATAAATGTATACTTAATAATAAATGTGACCTAGTTGGGGTTACATTTTTGTTGTTATTTTCTATTTCCTTTTCCCACCCCAACACTATTTTAATTTTCTGAAAAAATCTGCTGAAAATTCCCAGTGAAAATACCCAATAAGGTTTTATGAAAAGAAACACACAACATGTACTCCATGATTCAGTTCGTTAGTGCATTTACTCCAGAAACATAAACAGACACATGCACATTGTCTGAAATACAATACTGGCAACGTTGTAAATAAAACATAAAAGCAGAATAATTGAACTGATAAACTTCTACCAACGTATTTGATTTTTCAGCACCTTGCTTATTACAAAGATTCTATTAAGCAAATCCAAATTTGCTCAAAATGGATCTGATTGATCCTGAGGAAAGGGGTCTAGGGGTATGGAAAGGGGTCTAGGTCTTCTAAAAATGGACAGAATTCTGAAGTCAACTGACATGTCTTCTTTGATTTTACTTCCAAAATTTGCCACCATTTTGATTCAGTGATCATAACATAATTTATAAACACAGATTTGGGGTAGAAACCTGGATCTTTGGTTTTAGATTCTACAAGGGAAAGAAGGAACAGAGACCACGTTCTTCAGCCATGCTTCAGTCTCTTTTCTCTGTTCTGAGTTCAATGTATGACTTTTAAATTTGGGACGAGTCATACTGGCTAGGTGATGGATTGATTCTCTGAATATTTTTTTATTTTGTCCTTTTCTGGTTCCAGCTTTGTTTCTAATTAGTTCACGTGCCTCTGAGACTACGCCAGTAGTGTCACTGACCTGTAGTTTGCCAAGTCCCTCCAAAACCTTTTTCAAATGTAAGTGTACTGCTTCTCTGTAGTATTCCTTGTTGTGCAAAAGAAGTGCTATGCTCCATGCAAATTTCAACGTACTTATTGCAGCTGTATGCAATATAGAGACACAGTCAACCAAACCTGAGGCTAATATTTTTTTCTGAAGTTCCACAATGTGCTTTAAGGATTGAATGACTTTCCTTCTCATTAAGATTAAATGGGGTGTTGAATACTCTTATGCCAAAAGATTATGGAGGGTGCACCTGAGCAATTCTGTCATTTTCTTGCTTTTCCTTTTTGTCTAAGACCTCTGTCATACTTTTCTCTGTATTTTGGATGGTATCTTCAGCAACTTGGACACAACAGTATCCTGTTTTATGAATATTCCCATGGCCTGCCTTTTCCCTATGAGTGGCCTCGGGGGGGGGGGGGGGGGGGTTTGCTGGGGGGGGATCTTCTTGCAGATAATATTGGCTAGATGTTTATTATTTATTTGTTTACTTATTATGCAGATATCTCTGTCAATGCATATGTCAAAGAACAGAGTCCTTGCCCCAGAAATCTTGCAGTCTAAAGGCATGAATATGTAATAGACAAAACAATTTGGACTGATACCACATAACTAAACAAAAAGAGGGATATGGTCACATAATAGGAATGGCTTTTAGAAGAAGTAGGCTTTGAGAGGGATTTGAAGGAGGAGAGAGGAGAGAGAAGGCATTTAATATATGGGGAATAGGAAGCTTTTTCAAGTATGTTTCAATTGTTCAAGGGGAACAGCTGGTCTGAATAGAACTTCCAAAGTTTAAAGGATGCTATCAAGTAATCTTAAGATATTTTAAATGTACTTTTCCTTATCTATAATAGTCACTTTAAAGTATGAAAATAAGACTGTTTCGCTCCCTATTTTGTTTTTGTTTTTTCTGTTTGGTAAGCATTTTTTCCCCCTCTGTCATTTGAGCTGGACCTAAATTGACATGGCCATTTTTGTTTAGCATTATCTTGGGTTTCTCTAAGTTGTTGTCCTGCCATAAAACCTTTCTATGTGCAACATCATCAGTTAGCACCAGTGAAGTTCTATATTTTTGATTTAGGTGTCTGTTGGGGTGCTGCCAACAAGGGGAGTATGAAAGATTTCAGTTTATGAAACTCTCATTTTTAATGACTGTGCATTGTGTAGGTTTTTTTAAAATCTGAGAATAAAGAAAACTTTTCCTTTCAGTTTATTATAACTATTTTACGAGAATACGTCTTTCAGAATATAATAGCCAGAGGTGTAATGTACAAAAGGTCACCTTAGTGCACATGATATGGATCTGCAAAGCAGTGGCCCATGTATTGATGCTGTTTTAAGAAGGGGTGAGCCCATATGATGAACATGGACAATGAAAGAAATAGGGTCATTCTTATCACTCCCTGTATGAATTCATTGCAAGCATTGATTCGCTTGAGGAAGAGAGAAAATATAATGGCAGCAAAGTCTATTCCTATGAACTGGAAAAAAAGAACCTCATGTATAACATTTTGACTTAATGTGCTATTGCATATAAGTAAATGTGAGAAGGTTTCCCTTGTGGAGAATGACAAAATTATTACAACTCACTTGGAGCCATTCTTACATTTGGAGAGTGAATCAAGGTCATGTCAGGTAATAGTGGGTAATGTCTACTCTGGTTCTGCATGTGACTGAGTTGTGTCTGGAATTAGTGGTGAGCAGCATTTTCTCTACCTCATGCATTTTGTTTGTTTGTTTTGTTTTCTAAATTGCCTTAATCAGTAACAAAATACCCATAATTCAGACTGCTTTAAACAAGTGCAGTAAGTACAAATCTGATATTAATATACCTTACCATTACTTCCATGTAGCTCATCTTCTGCTGATATAGAGGAAAACTGAAAATAATTTTGTGTGACTGTGTATTTAAATTGTTGTCAACATTTGCTAAATTATTAATGATATACAATAATATATTCGATGAAAATAAGAATGAAAGAAATGTAGTGCATGGTGGAGTATATCAGAGGGGTTTGTACTAGAATCAGAAACTTTATTATTATTAGTTTAAAATATAAATTCTATCAGCTCAATATAAAGGATGGAGCTTAACTGCTAAACTTTTATGTGTTGTATATCTTTGGCTGTATAAATTACTGGAAGTGTTAGCTAGAATCTTGTCTCTCTTGACCTGGAGAGTCTGTTTTGTATTCTCCACCCATTAAAGCATCCATACATGCATTTTCATTTTAAGTCACACAGTTTCCAAACATATTCTGCTTATGCTTCCCAAGCACAGAAAAGTCAGTAAGTTGTAATTTTAATTGGAACTGGTTAAAAGGGGAGCTTTCCTAATCTACCCAGACACAATTAGGGCAAGTCAGCAAAAGGAATTGTCCTCTCCTGCAAGAACAGCATGTGGAGTCTATTCATAGATTTTGTCAGAAATGGATGGTCGACTCCTGCTTTTGGTGTTCTGTGAATCAGTAAAGAGTTACACTTCTTCTGTTGTCAGGACTGTATTGTTACTAGAAAAATAATTTCTTATTCATAAATCCAATATGTTTACCTTTCTTTGTTCATATGTTGTTGTTCTACAAATCTAATAGGCCCCTTAGCTCTCCTACTAAAATAAAACATTATAAATAATTAAAATATAAATAGACTTCCATTTATTCAAATAGTTCAGAGTGAAGTGCTTCCCTTGTAGTAAAAGGTTTTGTGGTTTGCTATTATTATCTCACTGCTGTGGAAGTAGAAGTCACAGTCAGCGGAATGAAGGACTGGTGTTCCAGGGAGAATGTAGGACAGAAGAGACTGTAATAATTCATGGTACAAATTAGGGAAGGATGAATGAATTTGTGTCTGATTACAAAAACACGTGAGTCTCATCGGTTCAAAATTGTTCCACAAACTCAAAAATTTTCAGACTGTATGTCTAAGTTTGAAAAAAATATACAATTATTTCCTCACTGACAGCTTGTATTTTACTTATTGGTCTAAACGTTAATTACATACAGCGTTAAAATACATATGCCTACCCCTACTTTATTCCCTAAATTGTTCGTCTTTCCTCAGTTATATTCTCCCTACAAAGACAGTCCTCCCATTTCATTAGCTGTTCCACTTCCACAACAGTGAAAGAATAATATGAATGGTCACCTTAATGTGTGTAACACTGAGCTCTTTGGAAATGATCACATGGCTTCGCATTGTGGGCAATTACACTACCTGTGCCACTTGTACATTTCTCTGTTTGCTGTTCTGCTGTGTTGTGGCCTGATCTGAAACCCTGATCTGAAAAGTTGACAGAAAGTTGCCCATTGACTTCAGAGGGCTTTGGAACAGAACTGCTGCTAGCAGGTTTAGAGTCACTCACTTAATAAAGGCACCCCATTGATCCTGGATGTGTGTGTGTGATTATATTCCTCTGTCCCTCCCTAAGGCAAACTATACATGTTGTCTGCCACTGTGGTTTTCGTCTGCCGAGTGCTGCCCAGACAGATTATAAATTTTCTGTATCAAATAAGGGCCACTTTTATAACTTCAGAGGGTGTGACTGTGTTCCTCTACCTCTCCCTAAAACAATACATGAGCTGTGCTACCTGTCAATCTGTGTTGCCAGCTGCTGCTCTGCCCTCTGTTTGCTGTTAGTAAGCTATGCTCAGTTTGACAAGGGCATGCACTGCTTTTTCAGAGGGCTGGGGAGGAGGAAGGATATTCTGTTATCCAAAAGACCACATTCTCTGTTCCTGACATCCCTCTCTTAGCTACTGAGCTGTTAAACAGCTACTGCTAAGTCACTCGGGTAGAAAGGGCTACTAGCACTGTTTTTTAGGGAGGAGGAAAGCGCCATCACAAATACACTGACACATGCTGCATTACTTTGCTGTGTTTGCTCAATGTGGAGAATGATGAAGCAGAAGTGATAAAAAGCAGCAGCTCCTGCTATCGACCTGTATTTTTGGGCCAAGCAAATTCAGTAAGTGTCTGACGGTGGAGATGGGTCTGACAGGATAATTGCTGTTAAAATCTCTATAGCCAACATAAAGCCCAGTACCTCATTAGAAAAAATAAACCAGTTCTGTGGTAGATAGGAGGCACCGAGCACCAAGCTGGCCAGACATGCAGCTACTCATGCTGTTCTAGATAAAAAAGGCATGCTACTACATGTGGAAATGCTGGAAAGGAAGACAGTATAGGGCAGGCATCTGCTTTTACTGATGACGAGTTTTCTGAGGATGACATCAGCAAGCATTGTTGCTGAATCAGTTTCTGAAAGTCAGAAAAGTTACAGGGAAAAAAAGTAACACCTGCTATTGCACTTGCTAAAAATAAAATTGGTAGCTGCTATGATTGGTTGACTTGGATTCTGCTAATGTTGGGCAAAGAGGAATCTTAATTAATTAGCAATTCAAATTATAAGCGCTTCTCACATGAGTGTGGGGGTAGAGTTACCTATGGAGGAAACAAGTGTGCTCTTTGGCCCAGATTCTGGGTTACCTCCTAGTTGTTCTTAACACACATTGGGGAAGAGGTGGCGTTAAGTACCCCAGTCATGTGACCCATTGGTCAATGCCAGTCCCTGGTGTAAACAGCCTCTACTTTGCCCCACATGCCAAGAGCACCTTCAGGCCAGGATCCGGCCCATGAGCTATACAAATGACAGATTAGCAATAAACATCTTGGTGCAGATGAAACAATTAGGGCCATCTCTGATAGCTGCCATAGGCCTTTTCCATGAAGAAACACGTAGAAAAACTCTGGGTCAGAAAAATGCATTATTGTAAGAAATGCAGCATTGTCATGGCTGGCAACAATAAATAACCCCCCTGCTGCCAGTTTAGTTTTACAGTGGAGTGGGTGACACCCATAGCCCTGATTGTTTAATTTTGTGTCTATTCTGTGTGATGCAGCTGTAACCAGGTGGCTGGATTCTTCTGTTGACCCACCCTGCTGGCAAGTTTCTGGATCACTGCAGGGAGCTGCAAACTGAGCCTTGCTGCTGCCTCACTGGGGCAAGTGCAGCTTGTTGATTATGCTGGGTATATTGGAGGTGCTTTGCTTCGTCTGCCCAGAAGAATCTAATATTCCTGTTGGAGGAACCATAGGAATAATTAAACCCTAAGGAGAAAGCCTGGGCCAGAGTGAGTTTTTCAGTTCGCTTGTCAATAAGACCAAGACTAAAGGAATGGGCCACGTGTGGGCTGTTTCTTGTTGAAGTGGGGTAAACCACCTGCCCACAGGTACACTAGCATAGTTAGATTAGACTCATAGACTCATAGACTTTAAGGTCAGAAGGGACCATTATGATCATCTAGTCTGACCTCCTGCACAATGCAGGTCCCAGAATCTCACCCACCCACTCCCGTAACAAACCTATGTCTGAGTTATTGAAGTCCTCAAATCGTGGTTTAAAGACCTCAAGGTGCAGAGAATCCTCCAGCAAGTGACCCGTGCCCCACGCTCCAGAGGAAGGCGAAAAACCTCCAGGGCCTCTGCCAATCTGCCCTGGAGGAAAATTCCTTCCCGATTGTAAACCTTTTGGGGCAGGCACTGTCTTTTTGTTCTGTGTTTGTAGAGCACTTAGCACAGTGGGGCCCTGGTCCATAACTAGGGCCCATAGGCAACATAATAATAACAGCAGCAATAACATACAGTACACTCACGTAGCTACCCTGTCTCTGAGGGTAAGTCTACACTGCAATTAGATGCCTGTGGCTGGCTCGTACTGGCTGACATGGGCTTGTGGGGCTTGCACTAAGCGGCTGTTTAATTGTGGAGTAGACATTGGGGCTCCAGCTGCAGCCCGAACTCTGGAACCTTACCATGTTACAGGGTTCTAGGGCCCGGGCTCCAGCCCTAGCCTGAACATCTATTCCACAGTTAAAGAGCCCATGACCCTGCGAGCCCAAGGCAGCTGTTACAGGTCAGCTGTGGGTTTTTAATTACAGTTTAGAAATAACGTGAGAGCTCCGGTCAGGACTTTATTGGCTGGGAGAGGAGAATAGGCAGTAGAAAAGGCTTATTGTTATGGAGGTCCTTCATTGTTTACATAGCACACACTTCCCTTTAGTTCAAAAAATTGGCTTTTTAACTGAATGGTCATGAGAAGTAACATGGGTTTTATTTATTGGGGGAGATGGTGAAATTTTACAAAACTTGAACTTGGCTTGTGAATTGCAAAACATTTTAAAAGTTTATGAAGTCCACTGCTTTTGGCCATCCCTTGATGAAATAGGAGCATGTAAGTCACTGCAGTCAAATAACACATCTCTGTAAGTGTGGGTACAGACAAATGTCACATTAGGGCCCTCTACTAGGATTTAATCCATTTGCGTCTTTGCTTTGGATAGAATTTCCTATTCATGTACAAATTGACTAAACTGCAGCTTTCGTGCAGATCATAATCATTTCATTGTTATCTTGTCCTCCCCTGTCTGTCTGCTACAGGTTGTCTCTCACCTTATATTTAGACTATAAGATCTTTTGGAAGGGAGTGTCTTTTTTGTGTGTGTTTGAACAGCACCAATCACAATAGGGCTGGAGTTTCTCGTTGCTGCCACAATTCAAATAAGTTATTCTTTATTTAACAGAATAATTATGTGGAGCACCCATCAGACGGCATACATCTGTTTGAGTCACAACAAATGCAATAGACTGTTTGGCCAATTCTTAGGCATAACACAGGGCCACTTCTAAGAGAAAATGTAATTTTGAATTTTATTTATCCCTTGTCACATCTCTTCTTTGAAGAAAACAGTTGCTGTTGTATAGAGGGATTTTTTATGCATATCAATAGCTCACCAAACATCAAACATTTAGGATCTGACCCCAAACTACTTATCCAGACAAAACTTCCAAGCAGACAATGAATTCATTGGGAGTTTTGCATATATAAGGAGTATGGTACTGCAGTGGTACTAGTGGCAGAAAAACGAGGAACATTAAAGAAAAATCATGTAGCCTTATTTCCACTTATTCATCATGCGTTACTTGTATCATGAAAGCATGCTGTGGGGAGTATGTACTTTACTTGTAGCATGAAAGAACATCAAAACAAAGGCAAAAAGAGAAATAGCTCGATGAAGTGTTTTGTGCTAAAAGATGCTGACTGATAAAATGAATGCCACAGAGTTTACACATACAGCTCCAGGGCCGCCCAGAGGGGCGCAAGTGGGGCAATTTGCCCCAGGCCCCGGGCCCCACAGGGGCCCCCACGAGAATATAGTATTCTATAATATTGCAACTTTTTTTTTATGGAAAGGGCCCCCAAAATTGCTTTGCCCCAGACCCCCTGAATCCTCTGAGCGGCCCTGTACAGCTCTAAGTTACCATATATAGGCTTGGCAAAATTTGATGGTTATTTTTTTAGAATTTCAATGGATAATATTGATTATATTTTAAAACATTTTCTCAATGTTTATCAATTTAAATTTTCACAATTGTTCAAAATTATGCAGGGATCAACATCACATATCAAAATATATAAACTAAATATTCTTTAATCAAACTCTAATAAGTTCTCAAGCAGTATTTTTCTTTGCCTATCAGTAAGCTTTGATTATTATCGAAGGATATATTTTTGTCAGTTTATATGTGTATGGTGATACTGACCCTTACCAGCATCTACTAATACAAATCTAATCCTTCCAAGACTAGCCATATAGTATGTAACTTGAATTAAAGAGGGAATTTTGCCATTGACATCAACGGAAGGAGGATTGGACCCTAAATGAAGCTTTGTTGATTAACACCAGCTGAAGATATGGCTCTGTAGCTTTAATTATAAAATCAGAGAAACAGACAAAACCTGATCATGCAAAGGTCCTTTGGCCCCCTACTAGACAACATGTCCATTGCAGGTATCCGGTATTAAAATGAAGTATGTGAACTTCGCTGTAATAGATGCAGAGAGGAGGCATGTTATTTAACCAGATCTTGCTGTGTAGGGCACTCTGAGAGGTAATATCATGGGAAGAGCATCTCAGAAGCTTGTGAAGAGGCTGCAAGTGAAGCAATTACAGCATTCATTTCCCCCATTTGTTGTCTGAGTAATAGCAGAAATGTTGTTAGTGAACAACATTTAATTAAACTGTTATCAACTTAACTTCAGAGTATTTCATAATCTTACCCTTGGCAATGCTTCTTTATTAGGAAAAGGCTTAAGCAACTGTACAATGTAATGAAAAGCCAGGGAGAGATTTTTGCACATAGTGAAGATGCTAATCCATCCGAGACCAACCTGTGAAACTTTCATTATTCAGGGATGTAATAAAACTTTGAAAGTTATCTGGAACCTTTACGCTCTTTCCAATTTATCTATTCTGTTTGTGTGACCTTAAAATAGTATCTATGAAAAGTATAGATATGCACATAGTTAGGGTCAGCATGTATTAAATAGAAGGGCTTTTTTCTTAATTGTTTTTGAATCTTTATTAATATTTATTTGTATTGAGGGAGTACATAGGAGCACTGTTCATGGTTCATGTTATAAGCATTGTGCAAATTACACAAAAAAGGAAGTCTGTGCTCAATAATCTTTCCTTAGGCTATTTGAAAGTTATTTTTATGTGGGGAGAAATGCTTATCTATTGGTCACAGCAGGAGTCAGGATGTACAAGTTCAATTTCTGACTAAGCCAATGACTGTACAGCTCTGTCCACAGCCATTGTAGACAAGGCCTATATGTATCTGCAGATTACTTAACCACTCTGATCCTCAGTTTATCAGTGTCTAAAATGTGTGCTATAATAATACTACCTGTCTTACAGAGGTTGTGCTAGGTCAGTCTAATGTGTGTGATGAGCTTTTGAGATCGTCAGATGAAAGGTGCAATATGAATGCAACATATTATTATTCATTTATTTTATTGTTCTTGTTCATTATCTTGAGTTTGGGATCAATTTGGAAAATATTTAAACCACCACAAGTTACCCTCCACCCTCCTGAGATGCCAAAATGAGAAGCTATTCACAGTGGATCGTGCAGTGTCTCATGTGATCATCCCTTTCCATTGCTGTGCACTTTGACCAGCAATGACATAATGTAAGTGGAAACATTATTGGTAATCAGCGTTAGGCTTCACAGGTAATGCCTTATTTATAGGAATGGGTCGATTCACTTCTCTCAACTCTTTTGTTTTGGGTTCTCTACTTGCTCAGGCAGTTATTACTACCATTGGTTCATATCTGGCTTATATTTTGAAGGTCCTCTTTGCAGCAACCAGGCACATTTTAGTTTAAAATGGAAGCTTAGATTCTGGGGCAAAAAATGGCAGCCTTCAGAAATTGATCCCTGACTTGAATGTTTCTTTTTCTGTCTTTCTGCTGAAATAAAAACAACCGTTCTGTGGTAAATTCAACAAAGCGCTTGTGTGGCAGTTTAGTGTATTCCTTATAACTACTTGATGTTTATTCTAATGTTGCTTTCTTCCATCATGCGCTTGCAGTTTTCAGTCACTGAGGAGAATACGTTAGTTTGAATGTTCTGAAAGCATGTACTAAGCTTGGGTGTGATGATCATAATCAGAGCAGTCCTTACCCTGCCAGAACTGAACATGGCATTAGTTAGTTACTAATGCTAAGAAACAAAGATAAATAAAGCTGAGTGAAATAAGCTTTCTTGTCTTGAATTATTATGGAAAATATACCTAGGCCTCTTCTGCAAAAGACACAGAGGATGGAGCATATTTTTGTTCAGTTAAAAAGGAAAACCATTTGTTAGAGATGTATAGAACAATTGCAGTTAATACAAATAGATTTCTAGAATAAAAACAAATCACCCAATGGAAGCTGAAGCCAACTAATCTGCAAATGTAAAGCAGTTTTTATTTGCCCAGAAAAGAGATATTTGGTAAAGAATCTCAAATATTAAAATTCCTTAATATTGGTTGTTTTTCTTTTCTCCTTCCAATCTTGACCCCTAACTATCTTGTGAATTGTCATGTTAAAAGTGACAGATGTGTTGTTTTGATAGGAACCTGCCTCACCCTAATTGTTATGACTTGTTGCTCAAGGCTGCTTGAAAGCAATAGAGAAGAGTGCCTTAGAACAGTCAGGGCCGGCTCTACCATTTTTGCCGCCCCAAGCAAAAAAAAAAAAAGTCTCTCGGTCTGCCGCCCGAACTGCCGAAGAAAAAAAAAAAAAAAAAAGGGCCACCCCAAGAATGGACGGAATGCCGCCCCCTTAGCATGTGCTGCCCCAGGCACGTGCTTCCTCCACTGGTGCCTGGAGCCGGTCCTGAGAACAGCAATTATTTGTGTGAAGTAGTTTGAAATGAGCGTTTTGGAGAGCTCAGAGCTACCACCATTCACTTATTTCCCCCTCCCCACCCCAATTTTTATTTATTTATTTATAGTGCAAAGCCAAATTGCTGAAAACAAGGTGCCTGTGAAACTGCTATTTGGCTTTGACAAGGGTCAAGCCAGTGTCGGGCTGGTTTCATTGACCCATACTTGTGAGTGCACCGTAGGGGAGTGTATTTGCTGGAACTAGGGAAATATTAACCGCAATGGCATTTCATTAGAGTACATGTATATATACTTTCTAAAAATGCATTGCAGGTGCTGGAGTTTTCTATTGCTGAATAGAGCTACAAATACAGCTTCAGAGTTACAATTTATAGTCACACCCCACCTAGCGACTTAGCCAAGAATTGCAGCTTATTAATTGAAAATTCACATATCAGACACTTCAGTAGTGCTGAAGAGAAGTAAGTGAAAGCAAAGTTTGGCTCTCTATCCCCACTTCATTTATTGGTGGAAAAGCAAGTAAAGTAAACAAGGACATCTGGTACATATTTCAGTAGTTATATTTTTGTGTTCAGCTACAATCTCAAGAAAAATGCAGCACACACAGACCTTTCACAATTCAGACAGCTACCTATGACACTGAGATAACATAGTGTTACCCACCTTAAGAATACCTAAAGTAGATATTAGTCCTGTACTAATGAAAATGCCCCTTTTTTAGCTTATTAGAGATGAGTCCTAAAGCAAATTTTGAACTCTCAATGACACTCAGCAATGAAGAGACAGACTGCATCATAACAGAGAATCTGAGTCAATAAAAAATCTCCCATTGACTTCCCTGGTGTAGGACCAGGGCCAGAGAGCACATAGCATCATAGAATGAAGGAAATGTGGGGTTGGAAGGCTCCTCAAGAAATCATCAAATTCAGGCCTCTGTGCTGAGCCAGGACCAAGTAAACCTAAACCATCCCTCCATAAACATGGTTTCATATTATATCTATTTCATCTATCCTTATAGATTGTTTCTTGTAAAAAACAAAACAAAACACCCTTGGAGCGTTTCCCATTTCAGTGATAAAACCCTATTGTAATAAAATGTTCTGTTTTGTTCTACAGTCAGTGTTTTGCAATCAAAACCATTTATCATGGAGAGAGAAAGAGGTTTTCTAAGGTGATGTGTAAAAGCTTCACAGTAAATGGACTAGCCGGTACATTGGGTTAATCTATGATATTTCATGTATGGAAACTTTGATTCAGATTCTGGCAGAGGTGAATTTGCTGGTCTTCCACCTAGGCCTTATTTACAGTGGTGTTGTCATGTAGGGTACATGTGCTACATGCTGCATTCAAAAGCAGGCTGCATCCAAACTGTGGTGTGTCACTACACACGGCAAGGAAAGGCTCCAGCACTGCCCTGTGTACTGTTCCCCACTACCAGAGCCTTTCCTCGCTGTCGGGAGCATCTGGAACCTTTCACTGCTGCAGAGAAAGGCTCCAGCAGCTCCCTCTGGTGTGGAAAGGCTCCAGCAGTTTCCACACTGTCTCCTCCCGTCAGAGCCTTTTCCCACTGCCAGAGCTTCCCCCGGAGGCATGGAAAAGCTGTGGCAGCAGGACACTACATTGCTAAAAATAGCAGTGTAGATGTGGGAGGCACTGGCTGGGCTTGTAGAGAGTTTATAGAGTATATACCCGAAGGTTCTGATGTCTTTAATCACTTAAGGAGTGCCTCATCATCTATACTAGTATTTATACCTGTGCTAGGGGGGCATGTGTTGTCTGTACTCTACACACTGTCATAACCCCCTAGTCATCTGTTGGGCACTTCAGAAAACTGATATATATTTCTCAGTACTACTTGTTGGAGGGTAGACTAGTGCACAGGAAAGGCTGTGTGCCTGCCTGTAGGGTTCAAGTCTATGCTCTGATTCTCTTTATTTGTGAGTGTTATTGCCATCATAATCACTTACATTTTATTAAAATAGAAAAGAAAGCCCTAGAGTCATTCTAAGTTCCAGAGGCAAATGTGCAGGGACCAGGATAGAGGCTTGCTCTTGAGGCTGTAATTTTTAAATCTTTACCTACTGAGAGAGTGTGCTCTATTTGGCAGTATTAACACAAACATTAACGTATTAATAATTCTCACAGCACCATGCTAGGGTGAGGAGTATCCACAGTCTATAAAATGAGGGAAATAGGTAGAAATGTTTGTGACTTGCCCACCAGTAGAGAATGAATCATTATCCGAACCCAGATTACAGTTCAGAGATCCTGGCCTCATTGAAGTCAATGGGAGTTTTGCCAATGACTCCAACAGCAATAGGGTTTCACTCCTTTTGTGTGAGTGTCCACCTGGAAGCATTTGGTTGCAGGTTAGGGGCTTGGCTGAATGAAGCTCACATATTCCGCATACTGGAGAAGAGCTTCATTAAGAATCACTATTGTTTTCAGTATGATCATAGTGACAGAGTGTTGTGTTGTGAAGATCTGTATTTGCCCTCAGTTAAAAAGTCATGTCTATTACAGTCATGTCTGCTCACAGTCTGAGTTAAGTGGGAACAATATTGATGCTTAATGCCAGAGTTTGCAACGATAGGATGCTGAAGACTCATTTGTTGAGGAGAAAAGCTAGGCTTTACTTTCAGTAGAAAGATAACAAACTTTACAATATCTTACTCTCTGATGGGTATGAAATGATAAATACTTCTTAGGGGAGGCCTACACTGCAATTAAGCACCCAGTGGCTGGCCCATGTCAGCTGACTCAGGCTCCCAGGGCTCAGGCTATGGGGCTGTAAAATGGTGGTGTAGATGCTAGCAGGCAGGGTCTCAGAGCCAGGGCACCAGCCCAAGCCCGAATGTCTACCCCACAGTTTTACAGCCCCACAGTCCAAGCCACGTGAGCCTGAGTTAGCTGATAAGGGCCAGCCGCAGGAGTTTAATTGCGGTGTAGACATACCCTTAGACTATGTCTTCACATTTGCTTTGAGAAGGGTTTTGGTGTAAATTCTGCGTACTGTACCCTAGTAATTTCAGATGGAAAATTAATTATGTTAGACGTCGGTGGTTTTTTTTGTCTGACACTATTTTTAATTTTTGGCAGTAGATAAGTCTTTATTTTTAACCTAGTCTACCTGACTTATAACTTCTGTGTCATGACCGTACCTTATTAAATTGGGGGGAAATTGGGTGATAAGTGTTATGTCTTATTAATTGCATAAAAATTACATATACCTTTTCATTTCTATATAGTAATTTAAAATCCCATGAATCTGAAAAACAGTTTGTGTCATATCTGCAAATACTAATATGAAAAATACCTTTCTGTTTGGGGTTAATATATGTTAACTTCTGTAATATCATTACAGAACATTAGGCTTGAAATTTTCAAAATTTGAAAAATTTCAACCAGCTCCATATTTGGTTGGGGAAAAAGGGGATATTTTGGGGTGAAAATTTAATCACATTTCTACTGATTATTTTAAATTTTAAAATGTAATTTAAAAATAAAAAATATTATTATTTGTATTGCCAATTCTACATACTGTAAATAGCAAGTTTCATTGTAAGCATATTCAAATTATGGTCTACACTTTTGAGATGCCTTCTTTTATTGTGTATAATTGTGTAGTAATCAAGAAGCAACAAGTTTGAGGCCACTTAACTTAAAGAATTACCATAATACAGATTTTCTTTATCCTTGTAGATTTTTATTTTAAAGGCCTTTTCTACACTTAAAAAAATTGCCTCTCTAACTAAGCCAGAATAGTTAAAGTGGTCTAAACAAACAAAATTAGAGTAGACACAATTATACCACTGTAAAAGTGTTTAAGCCAGTATAGCTTATTCCAGAATTGCAAAGTGAACTAAGTATCAGAGGGGTAGCCGTGTTAGTCTGAATCTGTAAAAAGCAACAGAGGGTCCTGTGGCACCTTTAAGACTAACAGAAGTATTGGGAGCATAAGCTTTCGTGGGTAAGAACCTCACTTCTTCAGATGCAAGTAATGGAAATCTCCAGAGGCAGGTATAAATCAGTATGGAGATAACGAGGTTAGTTCAATCAGGGAGGGTGAGGTGCTCTGCTAGCAGTAGAGGTGTGAACACCAAGGGAGGAGAAACTGCTTCTGTAGTTGGATAGCCATTCACAGTCTTTGTTTAATCCTGATCTGATGGTGTCAAATTTGCAAATGAACTGGAGCTCAGCAGTTTCTCTTTGGAGTCTGGTCCTGAAGTTTTTTTGCTGTAAGATGGCTACCTTAACATCTGCTATTCTGTGGCCAGGGAGGTTGAAGTGTTCTCCTACAGGTTTTTGTATATTGCCATTCCTGATATCTGACTTGTGTCCATTTATCCTCTTGCGTAGTGACTGTCCAGTTTGGCCAATGTACATAGCAGAGGGGCATTGCTGGCACATGATGGCATATATAACATTGGTGGACGTGCAGGTGAATGAGCCGGTGATGTTGTAGCTGATCTGGTTAGGTCCTGTGATAGTGCTGCTGGTGTAGATATGTGGGCAGAGTTGGCATCGAGGTTTGTTGCATGGGTTGGTTCCTGAGTTAGAGTTGTTATGGTGCGGTGCGTGGTTGCTGGTGAGAATATGCTTAAGGTTGGCGGGTTGTCTGTGGGTTAAACTTTTGAATACCTTATTTTTATTGCATTTGTAGCCCATTTCACAACTTTGATGCACGACTTACATGCGTGATTTATCCCTGTCATATAAGACAATAAATTTGCACGCCTGACCCAAACCTGTTGAAATCAGTGGGACTTGCTCTATTGATTTTAATATGCTTTGGATAGGGCCCTTAGGCTGTGATTTACAAAGGAGCCTAAGGGAATTTGATACCTAAGTCCTAATGAAATGCATTGGCACCTAAATCTCTTAGCTTCAGAATTATGCCAAACATACTTTATTAGTCTTTTAGTCATATATTTTCTTATATTTGAAAGTACTGGTTCTGAGGCCTCAATTGTAGTTTACCATTTATATTACATCTAAGAATAAGGCTCTTTCCTTTGTTGAAAAATTTAGTATCCCTGTTGTTTGAACAGCACTAAAATCCATTGGTTTGCACTGCTTACATAAATGTCAGTTCTATTTTTAACTTTATCACTGTCCCCTCCATCATACCTTCTAAATGTTGTCATTTTTATCAAACATATATTAATCATGAGAGTTAATGCTGATCCAATACATTGGAAGCTATTGGAAAGCACAAATAGACTGCAAGGAGTGTGTGTTTTTCATTTATTATTTATCTGGCATTATTCACCAATAATAAAGATACATATTTTAACATCTTTCTGCACTCAATTTAACAAATTTGGCGTTATTAGGATTGGTATCTATTATTTTACCACCAAATTGTTTATCACACTAACTAGAACTGAGAGAATAATTTGTAGGAAGTATTTTACATTTTTTAAAAAATTCGGTGTTACTCTATGGACTGAGTATGAACAATTACCAAAAAAAATTCAGTACATTCAAATGCAGGCATTAGAAATCTAAGCTATCTTGGTTAGATGTGATTGATCACATAAGTCATATGATTTCTGTTCCCTGATTGCATAAGTATAACTTTTGTTAGGTCCCATGCGACCCTGTGTAAGTAGAGGGAAGCCAGTGTTAATAGAATGGATAGCTTCTCCACTGCATATACTCTACCATCTTCTCTTCCCCCTCTTCCTCTTCTGTTCCCCTTTGGGGGGGTGGGGGGTGCATAGTCATAGAGACCAAGGAAGGGACATCCCAGGATTGGAAGGAGACAGGCCAGAGCAGGAATGTAAAGTCTCTCTCTCTCTCTCTGAAACCAAAACCCATAGGGCAAACCAGCTCACCTCAAAACAGTGCTGGGAAATATGCACTCCCCCTTCCTCTTCTTTTTGGGTGGGTGAGTAGGTGTGATAGGGGAACCAATAGAAACTGCTCCTGCAGGAACTGTGATTAAGGGAACAGTAGGAGCTGGTGGAGCACAGTAGTCTTGATTATCGAAGCGGAACAAATCCCCCTGTAGATCTGGGGTTAAGGGAACAGAAATCCAACTTCTTCCACAGAGGGAGGAGAAGGATGGCAAACCAGATTCCTACTCGTGATGGAAGCATCAATTCCTAGGAAACCCTGCAAGTGATTACTCAGTTTCTTCTCCCTTAGGCAGGAATCACATGTCTTGCAGAGAAAGGGATCGATAATAGGAAGAGGGCTTAAAGAAGACACTGAAGCTTTACATGTGCATCGAAAAAGATATCAGCATAAGGAAAGGCACCAGATATATTGGGGTTTAGGGAATTTTCAAAAATGTTAAACCTTTTTTTCTAGCCACACAGGCCTTACCTAAAGCATCAGTCCTCAAAAACACATGCCTGCCCTTCATGAAGCCATGCTAAATAATTTCATGATCACATGCAGTACCATTTGCCAAGGATGTGGTCACAGTTGTCTGTGGCTTGTTCAATTACTTCTAAGTTTGTCAAAGGGATTCTTCAAGGGTATTTCAGAAACCTGGTCCCTGCAATGCTTCATCATGCATCCTATGAAAAATACCACTTCCAGTGTGAATCCACCATATACACAAGAGTTTACAATTCACTAACTTCAAGTATTTGCAAAAGCTGGAAATTCTCTTTCTGCAAGCATCCAAGCAAGTAAAGTTCACTTATTCTGATGTTTGAAGAGACAAAAGTGGATGAGTACAGATGAAGTTAATTCATTTCTCAGTTCAATCAAATACTTGAAGATAATTTTCAGTATTCGCCCAACTCTTTTCTTTTTAATTAAAAATAGCCTAATACATATTTACATCCAACTTTGAAAGTGTATCTGCATTAAAATAAAATAGTAGAAGTTAGGTGGGGTTCCTAATAAAAATAGAGCACAAGAATTTTTGAATTAAACAAAATAAAGTGGCCTTACTATCAGGGCCAGCCCTATACCAAATGGCACCCCAGGCAAGGAGCGTCTTTGGTGCCTCCGCTCCATTGGTTAAACTTTTGAATACCTTATTTTTATTGCATTTGTAGCCCATTTCACAACTTTGATGCACGACTTACACGCGTGATTTATCCCTGTCATATAAGACAATAAATTTGCACGCTAGGCTCTGTAAATCTGTATTTATTCATGCTATATATAAGCAAATAAAAAATTAGTTTCCACTAAGCTTATATAAACTTTTTAATTTTAAGAATAACAGAAATATACCAACATCAAGAAATTGAACTGTACACTAACATTAGGTGGACCAATATTAAAAAGTGTTACAGTAGGTGACAGCCTTAGAATGTTAACCCTTACACTCTTCAAGTCTTAAAAGACAAGTACACTTTCACAATTACACAATAAAACAAGGTTCACAATATCACAGCTGGGCTCTCACTTCACTTTGTTTTTATATCTCACTGGCTGGCGGGTAATGCCCCACCTCTTATATATCCGCAAGGGCATGGCTGAGCCTGACAACATTCTAGGGGTTCAAGGAAAATGTAGTTCTCAGAAAGTTTGGAAGGTTCCCTGAGATTCCACAAAGGTCCAGAACATTCTAGGAGGTTAGTGAAAAAGGAATCCACATATGGAATACATGAACTATTTTACTTCAGACATTCTATTTTCCCTTCTGTAGCTAACAACAAAAACAGCACAGTGAGCACAGCGCCCCCTAAGCCCAGCACCACAGGCAGTCAGCTGTGTCGCCTGCCCCTAAATCTGGCTCTGCTTGCAGTCATGACATAGACGAATGGGAAGTGGCCGGAGTTATATACAGGAGGTCAGACTAACTGATCACAGTGATCCCTTCTGGATTAATAACATATGAATCTATAAAATATGCCTATGTGTTCATGCATGTATTTTATTACATTTCTCAGTGAGGTGTACTTATTTGGTTTCTTACTTTTTTGTATTTTAATGTTAAAAATATTACAATACAAAATATCAACCATCTAAAGGAAAGCCATCCAATATATTGCAAGTGATTAACACCTTGCATTGTATGGGAAAGCAAATAAACTAGTAATCTACAGCTCCCAATTAGCTTATTTGTTCCTCATTAGTGGTAATTATTGTTCATTAGTAAAATAAGATGTAATCAATGTTTAACGTGAAAAAAACTAGAGTGTCTAGTGTGTTGTTAATCTAAAATTTTATTCCCTTGACAACTAATTTAAACAGATTCTTCCACCCAGCAAAGTCTCTATGCCTGACAGCGCGTATTATAGTTAAATTGCAAAACAGTTTTCTTTATACCCTGTGTTATTTCACACGCTCATAACTTTTTGAAACATTCACTTTCAGGGCAGAAGTTGTCATGTTTGTTCTCTGGAGACTAATCCTTTTGGAATGCTTAAGGACTAGTAGTGGTCCACAGAGCACAGTTTGGGAGCTTCAGTTTTAAAAATATTATGGCCATTTAAAACTGCTCACAGGTTTAGAATGTTATAGGGATCCCCAGCAAAGATGGTTTAATAAGGCACAGTAGCGTGAGGAGGTCAAATTTATTAAGATGGAATTTATTCAGATTTTTTTTCCCATTCCTTCATCATAGCTTCTACGAAGGCCTGGCCAGCAGAGCTGTTGCTGGCAGTGGGCTATTTGATTAAGAGGAATTGTTTTTCCTTAGTTTCACAGCAGAATATGTTTCACTATCAGAAGCTTTCATTTCATTCTGTTTTACAGAAAAGATTGATCATATTTGGTTCAGACTGTTAAGGATGCATCTATTGAAGACCTTCCATAGCATTTGAGAATGGGGTATTGCTGAAACATCTTTGGATTCTTTCAATGGTAGAAAGAGTTACTCTAAGATGGTATTGTTTATTTCTTTTGAAGAGATCTCACAGGATGATGGGGGCTTGTTGCTTTTTTGCCTTGAAGATTCTTCATGTGTGGCTGGTTTGGAAGCAGCATTTTTCACTGGGGACAGTAGTGCTGGAACAGTTTTTATAGTGGGGGATGCTGAAGGCAGAAACCATGTATTTGGGTTGTTGTTACTATCTCAAGCTAGGGGGCGCGGCAGCGCCCTTAATTCCAGCACATATGATTGGGGATATTGCTTTTATCTTTGAGTAACACTCTTGCCCATTAGAGAGTAGAGCAAGCAATCTGAAAAGTCATTAAGCAATGTCAAATCAGAAAACCCCTGATTTTAGAATGCCCATGATTTTCTAAGGGCCCCAATTATGACAGAATGATGTAACTTTATTTCAGAACAATGAGGAGTACTGAGAGAAGTATTCAGAATACTGTGCTAAACATAAAAACAACCTAAAAGGTTTGGAAATTAGTTCCTGCATTGTAATATGCCATGGCTGATCTTTACAAAACCGCATTAGGAGTTATATTTCAAATACATTTTCAGATAGGGAGGTTAACAGAGTATTACAGAAGCATAGAAATCAGATTTGTCAGTTAAAGAAAGATACCTGGGTACAAATATGAAATGAATTTGTTAATACAACTCTATAGTGGGATTTTCAAAAGTGCCTAGTAGCCTAGATGCCTTACCTGCTTAACTTCCTTTGAAATCACTGGGATTTGGGCACCTAACTTGCGTAGACATTTCTGAAATTCGCACTACTAGCTCCTATTTTGGCTATCTCTGTGTTCTGGCATGTGTTCTGGACAGTGGTGGCTGGAATTGTAATACGTGGTGGGTTGCTCTGTTATCTTGATTGCACAGTCTGAAAACTAGATGGTTAGCTGTTTGTTTAATTTGAGCAACTGAAAATCTGTACTGTTTGTCCTAAAACTTTCTAAAGTGGTTGTGTTTTAGGTTATAGGGAGCTGCAAGGGACAAGCATTTGATAAATGGAAATAAATAAGTACTATATTCTCAGCAGTGGCATTTTTTCAGTGCTGTTTACTCAGTGGGACTTTACTGATCAGATCAACAAGAGCCAAGGGAAAACAATGCTGTAATGGTCTGAGTAACCAGCCAGAAAGAATCTATAAAGATAGAAGATAAACAATTTCGTTGTATCTGATTCTGCCACTCATTTTTATACAGGTTATAAAAGTGAACCCCAAATATCTGTGTTGTCTGATTTTAATTTTATGTATTTATTTTGTTTTACAACAAAAAGGAAAAGAGTGCCTGTCTATCCCTATTAGCATTATTTACAAGCTAACTATTCTATTCAGTTTTATGCACTTCTACACTTCAACATAGTATTTGAGTGCCTTACAGAGGAACATTACGTGATATGACTAGCACCTCTTACATACTGTTCTTTCTCTTTTTCTCTCTCTCAGGATAAATTGTATTAGGGTTTTTGTATTTTTTAAAATAATTGAATATATGTACACTGTAGTACAGGGGCAGGCAAACTTTTTGGCCCGTGGGCTGCATTGGGTTTTGGAAATTGTATGGTGGGCTGGTTAGGGGAGGCTGTGCCTCCCCAAACAGCCAGGCATGGCCTGGCTCCCACCCGCTATTTGACACCCCCCCACCCCCGCTCCCCCCCCCCCGCCCCCCCCCCCCCCCCCCCCCCCCCCCCCCCCCCCTGCCCCCCCCCCGTCACCAGACCCCCCCCCCCCCCCCCGAACAGGCAGCCGCGCCGCCCTGCTGGAGTCTACCACACCTCCCTGCAGCACAGAGCACCTGGTCAGGCTGGGCCCTCCAGCTGTGCTGCCCCAGGAGCTCGCAGCCCCGCCTCCCAGAACATTGCGCCAGCGGCGGAGCGAGCTGAGGCTTCAGGGGAGGAGGAACAGCAGGGGAGGGGCCGGGGGCTAGCCTCCTGGGGCAGGAGCTGAGGGGCCGGGCAGGAGGGTCCCATGGGCCGGATGTGGCCCGCGGGCTGTAGTTTGCCCACCTCTGCTGTAGTATGTGCTTCTGTTAGCAAAAGCAAAGTGAAGTACTCCTTATATTTGCAGGGGAAGGCAGTACTGGTTTTTGTGGGCGTTCATTCCCAACTCTTGGACTGGCCTTTAAGAAATCTGTCTCCTGCACAGACATGCTTTACCCTTACTGTGGACAGTTCCATTGTGCCTGAGGAGCAGAGTTGTCATCTGTAGTCTTCATTCCTGAGCGTTAGATATTTTAGGTATCCTGGGCCAAAACCATTGAGAACTTTGAAAATCAGGACCAAAACCTTGAATTCAACATGGTGTTCTCTGGGAAAGAATAGTAAGGAGTAGAGGACAGGTTTGATGTGCTTTTGGTAGCCCATGCTTTGAGGAGACTGATTGCAGTGTTCAATATGACTGCAGTTTCCTGAGGGCTGATTTTTACGGCCATGTGTAAGTAGCATTGATATAGTCTAGTCAGAAGGTAACAAAAGTATATATAATTGAGGCCAGATCTTCATCCACAAGGATAGAATCAGTATCCTAGCCAACTGGAGATGGTAAAAGTGTTACTTACATATATGGCTGTATGAGTGCTTAGCGTCAGTGAAGTATTCAGTAGCATTTCTAAAATGCAGACTGAACTAACCAGTTATGGTATATCTTCAACCAAGGGAGAGTGCAAGATGGCTGAAAACTCACAATGCTTTTCTCGGTCAGTCAGTATAACCCCATCTAGCTCTGGTTCAGCTTCATCGAGCTCAGCTTCAACTGTGAGCAGAATTCATCAAAACCCTTGGCCGGCTTCGTAATAATGGTTTTGTTATAGGTTGTGAAGGATTAGTATCATTACAGTATATAACACTACTTACCCAAAAAACCAACCCTTACTTGGATCCCTCCCTCTTTAAAAGCCTTGATAAAGAGGTGATCTCTGTAGTATTCCCTAAAGATCAACAGACTCAGACAATTTCAAATTGTGCTGAAGTGTGGTGTTAGTTCCAAAGTTGTGGTTCCCTCATGGATAGGGTGACCAGATGTCCCAATTTTGTAGGGACAGTCCCGATATTTGGGGCTTTGTCTTATATAGGTGCCAATTACCCTCCACCCCATCCCAATTTTTCACCCTTGCTATCTGGTCACTCTACTCATGGAGAATGTAACACTCACTCAATAGCCTTCCCTTGAAAGCCACTTAAACCACTGGTGCAATTAGATCAATGTTAAATTGATTTAGGCCATGTTTACACTACCACTTATGTCGGCAAAATTTATGTTGCTCAAGGATGTGAAAAAACACACCCCTGAGCGACATAAGTTTAGCCTGCATAAGTGGTAGTGTGCACAGTGCTATATCATGGGAGAGCTTCTCACACCCACACGCTTCTGGGAGTGGTTTAATTATGTCGACTGAAGAGCTCTCTCCTGTTGGCATAGAGTGGCTACAGGAGAGATCTTACAGTGGCGCAGCTGCATTGGTACAGCTGTGCCGCTGTAAGGTCTCTGGTGTAGACCTAGCCTAAGGCTAGGTCTACACTACGGGGGGGAAGGAGGGGGGTCGAATCAATGTGAAAGTCTTCCCTGCATCTTTTCTCAGTGTAGATGTTAAATGGGAATATTGTCATGAGTTGAGAAGTTGCAGAGGATTTATTTTTTTATTTAGCCAAGCTAAATATTTTGTCATAACAAAATTCTTAAATAAATTGATTGTTAATCTAATTGTTGTTTGACTTCCCATGGGTTATAAACTATAATCAATAGAGTGTTGCAATGATAAAGTATTAAATATGTGGCCACAAAGGAATATCACTTATTTCCTGGTGGTTTACCAGCCAATAGTCAGATCATATAAGCCAATGGTTTAGATTTGCAATTTACACTATATATTTTAAGCTAAGTGAGAACTGCCAAAATTTTGAACAAT
This sequence comes from Terrapene triunguis, assembly GCF_002925995.2. Taxonomy (NCBI): domain Eukaryota; kingdom Metazoa; phylum Chordata; order Testudines; family Emydidae; genus Terrapene; species Terrapene triunguis. The sequence goes on along the minus strand of NW_020664497.1, from coordinate 2,037,307 downwards.
GATCAAGAAATAGGAAACAATATAGAAGCTCTAATCGGGATGATGATATTTTTTGCTAAGGCAATGTGATGCATTTTTCTTCTGAAACGTATGTGATTTATTATTTTGATTCTGGGTAGCAGGAAAAAAGCCTACCTTATGATTTCTGAAAATCAACACTTTTTGTGGTGTCTTGGTTCATATTTAAAGACTCAAAAATGTTTATAAAATGACAACTATTGACATTAGTTCATTAAGTAGGCAAAAAAAGGCCTGGAGTGAAATCCTGGCCCCACTGAAAATGAGTGGGAATTTTAGCATTGATTGCATTGGAAGCAGGATTTCACACTTGGTTCTGAAGAAACTTGTACTTGATCTTACTGTTCTTTATTGGTATTATAGTGAGACCTAGTAGTTACATCTACAGTTAAGGTTATCCAGCACTTCCCTTCATGAGATCCTCTTTTCAATTGCTTAAAAGTTTGCCAAACATCTAACTTTTTGGGTTGAGTGTCTGCCTCATTCTGAACATTTTTGGAAAGTTTCAGCAAAAATGATTCATCCATTTCTGAGAATGAGGTTAGGAGAAAATATGTTATTTTCCTACATTAAAAATGTGTACAACTATTCCATTTATAAGCTCTAGTACACTCAAGCTTTTGAACAGGGACTTGAAATTTGTCCAAGGGTGTTGCCCTGCTGTCAGAGATGTGACTTTTTCCATTCCTGTGACAATTCACCCAAATTTGGCCAAGATATAAGCCTCTGAAAAATCTCGGTTTGCACATGTTCAGTAGAGACTTGTTAGAGTTTGGCAGCTAAATTATCTAAAGATTCCATATGCACTGAGCATGCTCCACCTGCTCAGAGCTTCTATGTGCCAACCATAGTACATGCCCCAGCACCAGAGAGTGAGTGTTTGTGATTCATCTGGGGCTGAGGGTGGCCCGCCAGTTTTTTTGGCCCGGTATTCACCAAGAGGTCCGAGACTATTGCGCATCTTGCCTTGAATGTCAGCGGGCTGGACCGATAGGTGTACCCCGGGCACCCCTGATACTCCTGCTGGTGGTTGGCATACCCTTTGAATGCATCGGAATGGACCTGGTTGGCCCCCTGGAAAGAAGTAAGACCGGGAATCGATTTATCCTTGTGATCGTGGACTACGCAACATTTTATCCCGAAGCTGGCCCCCTTCGAGCAGCCATGGCGCCTGTGAGAAAGCCTGGGAGAGGACTCGTAGGCGGTGCCTTCCGCCCTCAACCCCCGGTTTGTGTGACAAGGTGGTGAGCTCAACCTGTTACAGCAGCCCATATGATATTAGAGGCATCTGCTGCTGCTGTTTTGAGAACCAGATCTCCACAGGGAAGGTTTTGTCAGGAACATGTATAGAGTTTATTTTCCTTGTTTGGATTGTCATGTCTGTGTAACAGCCAAATGCTGATAACCTCGATTGATGTGTGCATTGTGTTAGCTGCCTGAGGAATGAATCACAGACCTCTTTCTGAAAAGAGGTTGTTGTTTTTTTCCTTATAAAATGTTTGTCTATTCTGTGAAAACAACTTCTGTGAGAAGAACTGGTCTCAACTACAGGTTGCTAATATGCTCTGAACTCACTGTTCACTACTGAACTGCTTTTGTTGTTGTTGATTTGGCCTGTGTTCCTGTAAATGGTTCCACACATGCATAACTTTACTTATATCAATAAAGTTAAGCATGGGCCTGATGGAAAGCCCATTCAACACAATGGGAAGATTCCCATTGACTTCAGTGAGTACTTGCAGGATTATGGTCTGGAATTCTGTTTTAAATATTTACTTAAAACACCAAGAACTCTGAATAGGTACTTAGTTAGACGTACACATTTAAATAAGTAAACAAATATGTATTATGTAGTAGAGTTGGTTGTAAAACATGAAAACAATGTCAATGAAAAAAAAATGGAAGTTGTTTCCATTCCACAGGATTTGAAGTGGACCCACTTTGCATTTTTTGCAAAATTTTCTGGGATATTTGTATTAACACTTTTATGAAAATTGTTTTTGAAACTTTCCATTTACTGAGAACTGAAGTTTCCCATAAGAAAGAAAAACAAATGTTGAGTCCTTGGTACAGTCTAATGAGTTTGTGTATATGTGAATTTTAGCATGAGGGCCAGGCAAAATATTTCAGAGAGAATTCCATTCAAACTCAATGTGATTGAATGACAGATTAATTGACCTTAATTTTTGGCAAAGATCATTAAAATCCTTGATTCAAAATTCAAACTATCCAAGTATTATCCTTAGGGTAAAATCACACTAATGTTCACACTTTTACAAATAAAAATCCCAACGATAAGTAAACTGATAGATCACAAATATATTGCAGGTACAGAATTTACCCATAAATCATTTTCATGTGATTGGCTTGTGCTAGTGAATTTATTGAAGCAAAAATACACACTTTGGAGGTTTCTTCTACTGAGGCTTATGTCTCATAAGTGATCTCAATGAGTCAATGAATTTGGAGATATCCATAAAATTTGATTGAGGTGTCAGTCCATTATGATTATCTCTATAAATTTAAATAAGATACGTCAGAAATGACTGCAATCTCATGATACTCTACCATCGGTTCTTTGGCTCCTTGGTGTGTAGTGGCATGATAAATTGGATGAGATTTTTAATGCATTTAAACCAAAACAAGATGCAGGTTGGAAGCAGAAAAAAAATTTAATTTCTTAGTCAGTGAATTAATAAATCAGAATGTTGTTATAGTAAGAGGATGCTGAAGTTAAAGGGGAGGATCAGGAACTAGGATGAAGGCAGATAGGCACTAAATTCAGGGCACAGAATGGTCCAATATTCCAAAACGTTATGATGTTGAGTTAAAAAATCTTTGTCTAGGCGAATATATGGTTTATTTCAAACACTGCATCTTCTTTTAAGAAAATATTCCTAATAGGAGGATATTTGGCATCACTTAATAGGGGACGTGATGAATGGAGTATTTGCTTAATCAGGCCACATGATTGGTAATTGATTTCCTGTGTTACACTTGGTAAGAATTGACTCCTGCTTTGTTGGAACACTTCAGATTCCATGTAGCAGATAACAGGAACATCTAGGATAATCAGTTCACAAAAAGAACAGGAGTACTTGTGGCAACTTAGAGTCTAACAGTTCACAAAGGAACAGTTAATACAAAGTATATGAGCAGAGCTCAAGTATGGATGATTGATCTTTCTCCAGGCAACATATGGGTGACATGTTGTCTTGATTCTGGTTTCTCACTGATTTTGCAGAGTAAATCTATAAATTTCAATGAAGTTCCTCTTACACTGTTATAAATGAGACCAGAATCAATTTCACTAGCTCCATCTTCTCTTGCTGTACTCTCCAAGTGGAACTAATTTAGAAATTACTAATTTAGAAAATGTGGGTCCTAGATTAACATGGCTCAGCTGTAATTCACATCATTTGGAACAAATTTCAGTCTCAAAAAACTGAGATGAAGAAAATGAGCGAAAATCCTAACACAGCAAATAACCAAATGAAAATGCTAAGTGGAAGGACTAAGAATTAGTTTTCTTACCTGTTCTGTCAGGTCTATACTAAAGAGGCCAAGATCTTCACTGAGAGAAAAGGCAAAAGAGCTTGCCACATAGATGAAAAGACAAGCTGTTCACACAGATGGAGAACTGAATATCACCGAGGAGGTTGCACCAACTTGTGTTAAAGGAGGAACATGGTGAGAGGAAGAATATTGATTTTCATGCTGAGCTTAGCTGGTATCTAACATATTTCCAATATTACTTGCCAAGATTATGGGCCACATTTTGTCTGGATTAACACAACTAAAATCAATGGAGATACAGCAGCAGAGAATTTGTCCTTATGTGTTTTGTTGCAAACCAGATAAAAACAATCTGTTTTAATGGGTTACCTGGCTGTGGTCACATATCAAAAAAGAAACTGGTGTCAGTGGTCAGGGCTGGCTCCAGCTTTTTTGCTGCCCCAAGTGGCGAAGCGAGGAAAAAAAAAAAAAGATAAAGCCGCGATTGGCGGCACTTTGGCGGCAGCTCTACCGCACCGCTTCATTCTTCGGCGGCAATTCGGCGGCGGGTCCTTCGCTCTGAGAGGCACTGAGGGACCCGCCGCTGAAGACCCAGACGTGCTGACCCTTTCCATTGGCTGCCCCAAGCACCTGCTTCCTGTGCTGATGCCTGGAGCCGGCCCTGCAGTGGTTTATTAGATTGTTTAGAGCAGGTCTGCACAACATACGGCCTCCTGGCCGCATGTGGCCCACGTGGGCTCACTGTGCGGCCCACGGGGGGTGAGTAGGTGGGCTCACTGTGTGCCCCCCCCCGCGCATCCCACCCCCGGCCCCGGAGTGTCCCTGCCGGAACGAAAGCTGCGCATGGCTCTCCCGGTTGCTGCTGCCTATGGCAACAAGATACGCCAGCAGCAGGCTGAGGCAGCTGGCTGCTGCACGTCAGGAGGGGGAGGGGGGGAAGAGGGAGAAGGCACACACGTGCTTCGCAGCCCTCCCCTCCCCCAGCACCCACTGGGAGGAGACGCCGAGGGGGCTTCCAGCGGGAGACAGGATCATCTGCAGTGGACCTCACTCACCTGAGCAGCTGCTGAGGCTTCGGAGAGTGTTTGACCCTGTGATCCCCCCCCCACCCCCGCAGCCACCACTCCTGCAAACACTGGATAAGGGGCAGCCCCATCCCCCACCCCCAGTGAGGCTATGGCAAGGGGCAGCAGGGGAGGAAGGAAGCCACATGTGATGGCAGTCCTCTCCCCCTCAGCACCCACCACCCCCTCCCAGAGCCCACAACCCCTCTCCGGCCCCCAAACTCTGTCCCAGAGCCTGCACCGAGCCCTCCACACTTCCTCCCAGAGCCTGCACCCCTCCACCCATCCTACACCCCACCCTGTGCCCCAGCCCAGAGCCTGGACCCAGCACCCAAACTCCCTCCCAGAGCCTGTACCCTCACCCCTTCCCACACACCCCCTCCTGCACCCAAACTCCCTCCCAGAGCCTGCACCCAAACGCTGTCCTAGAGCCTGCACCCTTCACCCCCTCCTGCACCCACAGGCCCTGCCCCAGCCCAGAGCCTGCAACCAGCACCCAAACTCCATCCCAGAGCCTGCACCCCCACCCTCTTCCCACACACCCCCTCCTGCACCCAAACTCCCTCCCAGAGCCTGCACCCAAACTCTGTCCCAGAGCCCAACCTCTCAACAGTCCTACACCCCAATCCCCTGTCCCAACCCAGGGCCTGCACCCCAGACCTCCTCCACCCACCCAAACTCCCTTGCAGAGCCTTAGGACGGGGGGGGGGGTGGAGTTCAGGGGGCGGCGGGCTCTGAGCGTTCTGGGCACCACCAAAATTTCAACAAACCTGCCGCCCCTGATACTTAGGGGGGAGTGAGGAGGTGAGCGGCGAGTCGGTGGCTGGAGGGGGGCATCCATTTTCAGTATTTTAATTTTTGGTACTGCATTGATTGACTGCTGTGTGCCTTAATATAATGACCCCCTGGGTCTTTGAATGAGGCTTTATACTTGGGGCGGGGGGTGAGGAGGTAAGCAGCGAGTCGGTGGCTGGAGGGGGGCAAATCTCCCAGATTCAAAATCTGGGACTGTGTCCGTTGGTCCTTTTTGCTGCTTTTCTCTGGGCTGGGGGTTGTCCCAATGCTGCAAAGAGGGTGTTCCCAAAGGAAGGTGCTTGCTTCTAACCCCCGAGGCCATCAATATGTCTGCTCTTCTCTAGTCAGCCCACTTGACAAGTTTGATTGTCCTTGGTCTGGCTCCTATCCCCTTTCCAAGGGTTGCAGCTGTCTGGAGGTGCCTGCCTTCCATGCCTTCCTCATTCACACCTCATTCACACCTCATTCATTCAACAGGGCAATTGATTACAAAGTGGGGGGAAGATCTTATTCTACTTCTAGCAAAAAGACATTTTTCTTTTACCTTAATTATATTACCTTAGGGGCCCGCTATAACATATTACCAAGGTTCAATGCAAAGTCATATAAAAGTTATACAAAAATGCATAATGCAGAGATTTATCTACAACTGCATTGATTGACTGCTGTGTGCAGTAACATAGTGACCCCTGGGTCTTTGAATGAGGCTTTATACTTGGGGGGGGGGGCGAGGGGGCGAGCGGCGAGTCGGAGGCGAGCGGCGGCGGGCAAAGAGGCGAGCAGTGAGCCAGCAGGAGTTCTAGGGGTGGGCATGCGGGTTTCTGGCAGGGGAGGGAGGAGGTGAAAGGAGGCGAGTGGTGGGTGGTAGACTGACTAGGAGGGACACAGCAAGCCAGTGAGGGGCTAGGGGGTGAAGAGGGGTGTGATGGTGGGGCCGAGCGGGGAGGGGGCAGGTCCTATTTTACTGCTGTGATCTGGTCACCCTATGCGTGCTGTTTCTCCCTCCCCACTTACCCCGACCTTCCTTTTCGGCCCACAGCTGTTTCGGCGGGACGGCGCTGGGGAAGGAGGGTTTGTTTCTGCAGGGCCGGGCTGCGCTGGGTCGGGGTGTGTGTTTTGGGGGGGCTGGGCAGCGCTGGGGGGGCCTGTTTTGGCAGGGCCGGGGGGGTTTGGGCCCTCAGCTCCATTTCTTTGGAGTAATATGGGCCTCACCACTTTACGAGTTGTGCAGGCCTGGTTTAGAGGAAGAAGAGCTTAGCTTCTTGTAGAACATTTTAATCCCACACAATGTATTATATAGGTTTTGGGGGAAGGTTGGTGAGTTTTTGTTGTTGTTTAGTAGGAAACTAATTGATATTTCTACTTGCCATTTCTCTACTTTTTGATGGTCATGGTAAAAATTATAGAATGATTATGGCAAGTATCTTGGGATCTTGGATCAATACTTTAATTGGTCCTATCTTTTTAGCATCATCAGTGTACTAGAGATCTGTTTTGGGTTCCAAAGAAGATGATGATTCATAACTGTCAATTTCCTCCATGCAAAAATGTCACATGGAAGCCTGTACTGCAAAAACTCTCCAACAATTTAGTCTATCATGAACTAACAAATATGCCTATGCTTTTTCATGTCTTTCCAGAGCTTAGCCATCCTCACTGATGTTAAATAGCTGTAAGCTTGGAAGAGCATTGTGAGACTGGCATGGAAATGAATCGATCATGCTGTCCAGAAATTAACTGGACAAATGGTCAAAAAGGGGAAACAAAACCTGCTTTTAAAAGAAATCTGAGTTTATTTTATAGTAACCATTATGAAGAGGTTGATTCTGGAATGTACCTGTGTTTTATTTGTCCCATTCATTCATTTCTCCTGGGAAATAATTTAATGGCGAATTGGCCAAAGTTTGAACAGTAGAAAGACTCTCCCTTACTTAGGGCTACCCTCTTGGTTTTAGAGATCTCTCCCTGGTGACATTAACAACAGGAATAACTGACATATTGTTGACACACAAGAAAAAAAAGTATTATTAGACTGTGAATTTTCAGTGGCTTGTAAGAGAACAGTATCAGAGAGACTATATTGTGTGAACAGTTTACACTGTGTAGACTGCTGAAATCTGCAGAGCATACAGTGGATTTCAAAGTAATAAATTATATGTTCAGTTACTTAAGCTATATCAACAGCTTGGATTCTGCTCCTGTCCTTCATCACAAAGAACACTTTCACCATTGTGCACTACAAGAAGTAAAACAAAACTTTTAAAAAATTGACATATTTAAATGTATATTCTGGCAATGTTTGGATGTCTGAAAGAAGTAGGTTAGGCATTGTGGGCCTGACACAAAGTCCATTGATGTCACTGGAAGCGTTTTATTGACTTCAGTTGATTTGGATCAGACCATATTTTACTAAACATGATGCTAAGAATTTTAGAATGATTAAAACACTTTTTTTTTAAATGCTAGAAAAGGAATGAGACCAGCATCCATTTTCCCCACTACATAGTTTACAATGCTGCAAAGTGGATTCTGCTTCATTAAAAATGAGCAGTTGGGAAGGATGGGAGAGGAATTAATCTTAAACACTGAAAGCTATTGAATGAAATATGAAGAGATGCACATTTCACCCAAAATATCCACATTTAACAGAGACTAGTAAACTACTAGCAACCATATGCAACTGGTCAATCAGAAAGGGAAACATTTTTGACGTTATTTAAATTGCATTTCAGAATGTTTCTTCCCAACCTCCCTCAACTGTTCCATTGCACTAAAATGGCTCATTGTCTGCTAATATCGTTTGTGATGCCTGCCCTTCTCATTTCCTCTCACCCTTTTCCTGTGTACCATGGCAGCTGTAGCAGATGTGAGCAACTGCCTATCTGCTCTGCCCTCCATTAACTGAGACCTTCATCTGGGTGTAGCGGCTTTTAAAAGAACTGTATCTTTTCAAAGTTTGACACAAAGCTAGGTCAAAGAGACTCATATAAGCCACGTTATTATTTGCTACTCAGGCCTGGTCTACACTACGACTTTAATTCGGATTTAGCTGCGTTAATCCGAATTAACCCTTCACCCGTCCACACTACAGAGCCAGTTAATTCGAATTAAAGGGCACTTAAAATCGATTTCTGTACTCCACCTCGACGAGCGGAGTAGAGCCTAAATCGATTTTGTTAATTCGAATTAGGGTTAGTGTGGCCGCACACCACCGAATTACTGTGTTTAAATTAATGGGGTAGTGTGGCCGCACACCACCGAATTAATGTGGTTAAAAACCGAATTAAGGTGCTTAGTGTGGCCGCGCACAATCGAATTTATACAACCTGTTTCCCAAATTCGAATTATCTAAATTCGGATTAATCCTGTAGTGTAGACATACCCTTAGCCTTCTTCTGTGTGTGAGTTGTCTTACTCCAGATTATTGGGCCTCTCCTAAGTTAGTTAGTTTTCTAGTTAGACATGTCCATTAAGCTATACACAGCCCCAAAATGTACTAGCAATGTTTGTTTGAGGCTCAGCACTCACATGACCCTATAGACACAGACTGTACATAAAACTCTGCCACACACAATCATGGATATATGTTTAAATAAAAGGCAAGAACCAGAGACTTCACAAAATCATGCTATATGAAGTATTAATTGGCAAGTGCTAATTTTCCAGACACTTTGAGGAAGAGGACATAGAAAGAGAGGAGAGTATGCAAGCCAGCAGCAGGGCAGACGCTTTCCCAAATGGTTGCATGAAATGTTCAGTTAACATGCGTGTTTTTAACAACAGCAATAACAAATAATTTAGGTGGAAGCCTTGATACAGGTTTTCCCCAAGTCTTGTATAGCATAAGAAGAGAAATAGAATTAATGTTAACTATATCAGGATCCAGCAAAACATTTAAGCACTTACATAACTCTAAGCACATGAATAGTCCTGATGATTTCACTGATTATTTGCTTAATGATAAGCACATGCACAAGTGCTTTGCTGGATCACAGCCCTAATGTTTGCAAGGCAGCCTGTATTAAAAATGTTGTCGTATATCAGATAAAACAAAACAAAATACCAAGTCACCCGAAGTGGCTATTGGAATTAATTTTATAGGCTTGAGCTTTAGCCACAGCTTAGGAACTCATTATAAACCAATAAAGTTCAAATGATTCTATCAGTAGCTCATAATTTAAAGTGATCTATGTTCCAAAGAGTTGTGGTCAGTGGTTTTAACTGTTTGAACCATCGTGGGAGAGTTCTTTTCTTACCTCTCCAAGGAGGGTCCGTAGCATTGGTTGTGATTTTCATGATAGACCCAAAGTGTCAGCTGAGGTGAGATGAGATGAGAATAGAATAACCAATAAGAAAGGATGGTGTATGTAAGAAAGACGTGTCCTTAGTAAAAAGGAAATATGAAATCACCATTTAACATATTTTAAGAAGTGATGCTTTTAGAGAAAGATACCAATTATTAAGATCCCTATGACAGCCAATGCTCAAGTGCTCTCTGTGCTCATGGGAGTATGGGGAAGGAGCTACGTCTGGAGCAGTGCAGTTCCACATCACCCCATCGTTGAGAGCTGTTTCTATCCAGCACAGTGATGGCTGCTCGTATCTGACACAAGCTGGCCTTAATCTTCTTTTCTGTAGATCAGTCACTTCAGCTCTCTAACAGTTGCTGTTGATTTCTGTTTGTCCTGGTCCTATAATGTGATTCCTTTGTTTGTGGAGCCCAAAGACCATTTTAAGATAGGCATAATTCATTATTTAAATAGTTGTGGGGTTTTTTTATGCAAAATTGGGTATTTAGTGTGTCAACATGGTATTAATAGGAGTGACGGAGGAGCTCAGATTCATGGCAAGGAAATTACTAATGAGGGTAAATGATCTGCCTATCACTTAAAATATTTGCATCAGTATGGCCCAATTGTGATAAAGCAAGAAATGTTTAACATTTAAAGTTGTGGTTTCTTCAACATCCGTAGAGCATACGGAGTTAGATACCCATTTAGGCCCCAATCCTGCAAGTTACCCTACATGGGAAGATCCTGAACCAACAGAAAGCCCCCTGGATTTATGGCGTTTACTATGGGAGCAGGGGCCTAGCCACATTCAGACCCCCCAATTCAGCGTGTGCTTAGATCCAAAGCAAAGCACTTAAAGCATGTGCATTGACTTCAAAGAGCTCAATCTTGCTTAGTTTGTCAAAAAGAAGATTGAGAGGCAACTTGATTAGAGTATCTAAATATCTTCATAGGGAGAAAAAACCCAGGTGTACTAATGGGCTCGTTAATCTAGTGAGGAATGGCATAACAACAACCAATGGCTGGATGATGGCCAGCCAGATGTATTCAAATCAGGAGATTGGCACACTTTTTTCTTTTTAACAGTGAGGGTGATTAGCCATTGGAACAAACTACCATGGGCACTGGTGGATTCTCCTTCACTTGATTTCTTCAAATCAAAACTGGGATGCCCTTTAGACCAGGGTTTCTCAAACAGGGGTCACCACTTCTGTAGGGAAAGCCCCTGGCAGGCCGGGCCGGTTTGTTTACCTGCTGCGTCCACAGGTTCGGCCGATCGTGGCTCCCACTGGCCGCGGAGCGCTGCTCCAGGCCAATGGGAGCTGCTGGAAGCGGCGGCCAGTAAGTCCCTTCCAGCAGCTCCCATTGGCCCGGAGCAGCGATCCGCAGCCAGTGGGAGCCGCGATCGGCCGGACCTGCGGACGGGGCAGGTAAACAAACTGGCCCAGCCTGCCAGGGGCTTTCCCTGCAGAAGCAGCGACCCCTGTTTGAGAAACCCTGCTTTAGACAAATACAAGTTATTGGACTCAATACAGCAGTAACTGGGTGAAATTTAATGGGCTGTGATATACAGGAGGTCACACTAGATGAGCTAATGGTTCCTTCTGCCTTTAATTGTACAAAGCTGTGAAAATTTAATGCTGAAGTTAAGTACATGCTTAAGTGCTTTGCTGAATCAGGGCCAGAGGAGCTTGCCGGGACAGGAATTTAGATGTTACAAAGAAGTCTCATATCCTCAATTTTGAATGAATGGCATTTTTTTCTGTATTTTTTTTTAAGTTTAAGGCTTTGGGGGTGGGGGGATGGGGGGTGAGTACTACAGTTGACCTATCGTTGCTTTTGTAATTTAGCAGAAGTTGCATGCAGTTTTGACCAAGCAAGCATTATTTTATTTATTTATTTATCTTCATGGGGGTTTTTTTTACCAATAAAGTTTGTGCTGCACCTATTGGGTGTACTAGTATAGTCTGTGCTGTAACTGATGCATCATGGTATGCATACAGAAATTAACACGTAAGTAACTGTGTGTTTGGCAGCTTGCTCTCTGTAGTCACTGCCAAATGCTTTTAGTAGCTCTCTCAATGTGGGTGTATAGAGAATGTTACTGGCTGGCCAGTCTCACAGGCTAAGGATTTAATTGTGTCTTAAAGCCACCACCCATGTTAATGGACTTATGGTGCTGCTGCCAAGGCTCAGCATAAACTCCTGGGTGCATTATCCTTCATCAGGCACAACACCTCCAGAGGTAAAGGAGAAGCTTGGTTTGTAAGAGTTACCCTATTAGCTTAAATATTCTCTCTGCCAGTGTAGGATTGTTTCATTTTGCCCATTGTCTAGTGTTTTGTCCTGTCTAGATTTATATATGCCAAGCAATGGGATTTCCACTACTTTCCTTGGGATGTTATTCTGTAGCCTATTATGTACTACTGACAAGAAGTTTTTTTCCTGATATCTGTCCCAGATTGTGACTAGCCCTGGGCTAAGAGCTGCAAGTGTGGGGCAGGCCCAGGGACAATCACGATCCTGGATACTGCTCCCTTTGTGTGCCCCAAAGGGGGCAGGGAGGAGGCAATGCTTCTGGCGCACCCTGCAGCCCTCAGAACCCAGTTGTACTGGCTCACAAAGTGAGCTGGCCTCACCAGTGGAGCAGGCTGCATACACACGCACACCTGGGTGCTTAGGAAGGGAGTGGCCTCTGGAGGAGTGCAATTCCACAATACCTTGTATGCAGTATGGTGCCTCTTTGGCACAAACTAGCACTAATCTTTCCTTGCAATTCAGTTTCTTCAGCCCCTAATCACATTTTGATTCCCATTCTATGGAAGAAAGGGTTAGGTTAAAGGGTTGGGATTTGGAATAAGAAGAGAGCAGCTAATTAGACATGCCTTCCTGTTGCAAGTAGAGTCCTGTTTAGAACTAGCTGTGTCTAAATAATATAACTTTTGCTGGTTTACCTACAACAGTGCCACTTAGGGAATTAAACCGAACATGATCCAATAGAAATCTGTCTTTGAGGAATTTATCACACCTTCTCTCGTGTTTTTCCTGAGACTATAAAAGGCACACTCAGGTAGTGCAATATGCTTCCATTTTAGTGGTGGAAGAAGAGGAGAGATAAAGGGACGTAGACATTTTTCAGTGGTAGCAAAGTCATCTTCACAAGTTCCCATCTAGGGCTAACCCTGTGTTTTCATTAACTACACCTCTACCCCAATATAACGCGACCCGATATAACATGAATTCGGATATAACTTGGTAAAGCAGCACTCCGAGGGGTGGGGGGGCTGCACGCTCCGGCGGATCAAAGCAAGTTCGATATAACGCGGTTTCGCCTATAACGCGGTAAGATTTTTTGGCTCCCAAGGACAGTGTTATATCGGGGTAGAGGTGTATCAGCATCAACTCAGGCATCCTAGGTATAACAGCAACAGTAGAACTAAAGACAGCAGCAGAGGAATATTGTAGCTTGACTTGATGGGTCAGTGACAGAATAACTATCAGTAGTATCTGTCAAATTTATTTTTGGCATCTTTCCTTTTGTTGGTAGTAGTAGATTTGAGTCAACTGTTGCATATTAGCAATCTGTAGCAAATGGGCTAATGAGGTGAGACTTCCGTAAGATATATTGGTGAGGTTTGTATTAATTTATTCTCTTACAACTTGCCGTGGCACAGTTTTATGGGTAACATGCATTGTGACATTTGGAAATAAAACCAAATACCAACACAGCAATACAGGCAGTGATATGCTAGATGTTAGCCGGTCTGATGCCTATCATGGGGCTTACAATCACAAAACAAGCACCAGTTAAGGCAACATTCAAGTATCAAACCTCATATTTCAAAATCAATATAAGTTTTTTCTTATGCATATACAGTATTCTCCTAATTATCCAGACAGCAAGGAGGACAAGGATTTTATATGGGTAATCAGGAGTTCAGATAATAGAGAGGGCAGCAGCCATTTAGTAGTGGGAAGGCCTCCCCCATTGCCAGGGCTCATCCTTCCTCCTCATCCTCATAGTCCTGGTCAAGGGTCTCTGCTCTGCCATGCAGGACCACAGCCTCCCTTCCAACCCTTGAACCTGCAGGGTTTGGGTGTCATTGGCCTTGCAGCAGCTCCATGTCCCCTTTACAGCTCCGCTGTTACAGCCCCGCTGTTACAGCCCCGCTCACTCACTTCCACAACACTGGGGCAGTGGAGGGATCCCTGAAATGCTACAGGAGCCATTAAGCAACCAGGTGGCCTCCCCTGCGGCCAGGGGCTCATCCTCCACCACCTCCTTACCGCCACATTATCTGAATCCCTTCCTTGTCCTCCAGTATGAGATACAAGGAAAGGATTCAGATAATGTGGAGGTTGAGATAAAAGAATTTCGGATAAAAGGGAGTGTATCATGTAGTATATATGTATATATAACAAAGGTATCACAAAACACTTTTAAACTGTGTTTTTTAAAAAATACAAAGAATGTAATGATTGTGCACCTGATCCAAAACCAGTTGAAGTCAATGAAAAAGGTACCATTAAATTCAATGGGATTTGTATTAGACCTTAAATAGGTAAATAAAACAATCATAATATGTTCAGCAATAACACACACAGGAAGTGAAACGCATCTGTATGAGTCAGTAAAGTGTACCTAAATGACGCTTTCATTGCTTAGTCCATATATCACCATAGTAGCAGAGCTGAGCACACAGGGCCTAGATGAAGTCGCAGGCCCAGCTGAGCATTTGTGTATAGCATTTCAGAGGGAAACTGGTTAAACTAAATCTCAGTTTGATGCAGAAGAAAAATTAATATCACAAGTAAGTTTCTCTATTTTAAATCTTTATGTGCTGATCCTGGCCAGAAAAAGGGGAAAGAAAATTTAAAAAGGAAGATTTTCAAAGACAGAAATAGTAGTTGGGTACCTAACTCCCTTTGTCTTTGTGGATGTTAGTCACCTAACTGCCATTTGTGCCTTTGATCATCTCTCCCAGAGGATTAGGGAAATGGCAGGAAGATAAAAGGGAATTGGAAATGTAATAAAAAAAAAAGCAGAAGAGCACAAAGAAAATAAAATAAAAATGAAAGTGGTAGGATGGAAGAGAAAGGGCAGGGAGGCCAAAAAGAGCTGCTGAGAGAAAGAAAAAAAAAGGGGGGGGGGGGGGCTGGTTGATTGACAGTTCCAGTGGAAGAGTAAAACCATAGTTTTTCCACACAGGAAATATACAGAGCTTTGGACTTTACAACCTTCTGCTGAGAGAACAAGGGATAACTCTTTGTCTCTGAAGAAAGCTCAGTTTGAAAGGGTTGAAAGATCAGGCAAATAATGTGTGTGTGTCTGTGTGTGCATGTGTGTCTGTATATAGGCTATTGCCAACCACAGCCATTCCCAAAATCATGAGTCAATCCCCAGGAACCATGAAATTGACTTAAAATTATGAAACTTAAAAAAAAAAGTTGATTTATTTTTTATTTTCCTTCTGGTATTCGAGTCTTTATGGTTCATGTTTTCAAACTTTTCTTCATAACTATGGAGGCTAGAAACTTCCCGCTGTTTTCATTTTAAATGTAAATTGAGATTGTGATGGAATCACATGATTTCAGCAACTGGGGCTTTAAGAAAAAGAAATTACACTAACTGGAACAACTTAGTGAAAGTTGATAACATGTGTGTGCATGCACACACACACATGCACAGATGGAGTTCTTTGCGAAGAAAAGCTTTCATGACCTTTTGCAGATGTACATTCCAAGTAGATCCTAATGTATGGGTCTGGCTGAGGGAATCCTGTAAATTCTCTCTCTCTCAATGAAAGCTGTGTGAAACCTTCACAATTCACTCCGAGTGACAATATTGTGGAAGTGCCTGCCAAAACCATTTCAGATGTTTTCAAAGCCTCTAGATGACAATGGTCAACGATGCCACACAAAGGCAGCATGTTGAAACATTGGCTGGCTGGTTTGACTTGTTGCATGCTGTGGAAACTGATTTAACATCAGAAGATTCCTTCCAAGTTTTCTTCATTTTCTCTGTCCTGTATACTCGTTCACCTCACTACAGGCTCCGTTATCACTCAGAGTGGTCATGTGATTCTCTCCATGGCACTCATGGAGTCAGACCTTTGCCTGCCAGTCACAATTACATCTACTATGCTAAACACTGCCTGGGGCAGATGCTAGAGGGCAGGTACCTGTGATAATAAACACCTCTTTGTAGGCCTGATTCTGCCTTCTCATCTGAGTACGGATGAGCAATTCAGGCTATGTGATAGTACACACTCCATAAAGCACTTTTTAGCTGTTCTACCCTGGCCGGCATAGCAGTAGGGTATGGTGATACCCTTTCACTGTACCGTCTGGAATTCTAGGGGGTTGAACATGAATCCCAAGTCCTCCAACTGTCCCACAGAGACTCTTTCTCATGTGTGCTCCTGCTGTTGACTTTACTGTTACTGGGACATTGGCATCGTTCAGCCTCTGCCAGGTGGATGACTCATTCCTGCTGGTGCTGCTGATGCTGAGGGGCTTTTGGCTATGCTAGGCTTTCCACACAGCTCAGGACCCCGATGATGCTGGTTGCCTAAGGGAGGTGTGAGAGGGATCAGTCCCTGCAGCCTTTCTGCTCCGAGTTTCAACATCATCATCATTCTCTTTAATGCAACATGAATCCTTTGTGAGTGTGGAGAAGGAAATTAAGGTGTTAAAGTGGAAGCTTCCTTTCATGGCCACCAAGGAACAAGGGGTTTTGTTCCTTATCTTAACCACTAAGATTTCAATGTCCCTGTTCATCAGTGTCTATGCCCTCCTCTTCCACTCCCTACGTGTCATCATGCCAGCCATCTTAGGCAAAGAGTAGAAGGAAACAGTATTTCAAAATATGGCAATCAGGAGCATTCACTCTGTAGGCCTGAGCCCCAATCTCTAGCTCCCATGTTTGTCTCACTGATCAGTTAGTTTTGGTAAGTTAAACATGAACTTTTGGTCAGCATTCTTCTGCTGGTACATCTGGTGGGAGTTGACAAATGCTACAGAATCTGTGCAGCCCCTGTTCCTGATTCCCCACATTCCAGTTATACTGCTCTGTGGAAGAAATATGTTGCTTCTTTTGGAATGTTGGGAACATCTCTGATTCTGCTCCCAACACCTTACCCTGTTTGAGGAATGTGTAAGGATGAAACTGAAGTAAAATATGCTGTGAATATCCTGAGATTATGCTAATATAAACTAATCAGTTTCCAGGCAGAAATAGCAGGAATTCCAGAAGGCAGCACATATTTTCCAGTATAACTTTAGTTCCTGTCCTTGATGGTGGCTAAGGTATTATAAATTAAAATGGTTACTAGTGTCTTAGAGCAGACAAAAATATAGGTGATTTGCCAGACCTGTTAGGTAACTCTTAGCATATCAGGTTTCCGGGGCCAGTCTATCCCTCTCAACTCAGGCTCGTTCAAATCACTGTGCACATTGGTTAGAAAAAGCTCTGTAGCTGCTAATACTAGTTATAGAATCATAGAACTGGAAGGGACCTTGAGAGGTCTTCTAGTCCAGTCCCCTGAACTCATGGCAGGATTAAGTATTATCTAGACCATTCCTGACAGGCGTTTGTCTAACCTGCTCAAAAAATCTCCAATGATGGAGATTCCACAACTTCCCTAGGCAATTTATTCCAGTGCTTAACCACCCTGACAGTTAGGAAGCTTTTCCTAATGTCCAACCTAATAGTTGGACATTAGGAAATATAGTCTCTGCTAGCCATTTATCTTTTTTTCTCACAGGCAGCAGGCAGTATCCTGTCTGGAAGTTAGCTGGGCTTTTTTCTTCAGATTATTCTGTAACTCATCTCTCATTTAAATAAATCAAAAGTAGGGCCCGCGTTGTGTGGAAAATCTCTCTCTCTCTCTCTCTCTCTCTCTCACACACACACACAAAATTAATGTCACCTAAACATAATTCTTACTATTGTTATTGAATCTCAAGAAAGCTGTTTAATAGGCCAAGACCATTTGTATGGATGTTGGCAGGTATTTGTTTGCTGGTACATGGAATTTGCATGACAAATGTTAAGATTGAATTTTTCATGAAGGAAAACAACAAACTAAAACAAGCCTGATGGGACTCAGATAATGAATTTCACTGATAAGGAATGACATTATCGCTCTTAGCTAAAATGGAATGTGAATGGATAAGCCTGATAATGGAATCATGTTGTCTTAATGATGGAATGTCAATACATGAAAACTCCTAATCAGTAATATCAGCCATTTTTTTGGTAAAGAACGAGTCACCCCTTGATCCCATTAACTGTCTATGAAGCTATTTCAGATCTAAGATTTAATGAATTTATTACATTGAAACTACCTAATGAAAGCTTATAATGCTAGTTAGATTTGAGTGCCGATTATACCTGACACAAATTCTAAACATGCCCTGAGACCAAAGGAAATGATTAGTTTATAGGGAACCAAATTTAAAATCAATTGAGCTTCAGAATTACAACTTTGGTGTTTATAAAAGGGTAAATCAAAATACCATGTTACAGTAAGCAGCTGCTCTTGCCATTGTGGAGCTGCTGGGACTGTCGGCATTTTCACTCCTAGCATACCTATATGTTCAGAGATACAGTAGAACCTCAGAGTTAGGAACACCTCGGGAATGGAGCTTGTTCGTAACTCTGAACAAAACATGGCTGTTTTATTAAAAGTTTACAACTGAACATTGACTTAATACAGCTTTGAAACTTTACTCCGCAGAAGAAAAATTCTGTTTCCCCTTTATTTTTAGTAGTTTACATTTAACACAGTACTGTACTGTATTGCTTTTTTTTTTTTTTTTTTTTTTTTTTTTTTTTTTTTTTTTTTTTTT
>NW_020664497.1:1997100-2018669 GCF_002925995.2 Terrapene triunguis | reverse complement strand
GGTTTGATAGAAATATTTTAGTAGAGGAATACTTTTTGGTACATCCATGCACAGAATACCATTTTGCAGCTCATTAGCCTATACCTGAAATAGCTGAGACGCTAAGGTTTTAAAAGAAAGTGTGCATCTTTGCATTATTTTTCCATGATAATGACTTTCCACCATACTTAATTCATAGTCAGTTAGTATTACACACACAAAATTAGTTCTAATGCAACAGTTATATTGTGAAATTTTGCACTCAAAAATTAAGGCATCCCAAAAGTAAAGGTAAAATACTCATCTTTTCTTTTGCTGTGTTCAGCATACACACAATATGGTCTCTTTGCTATTCTAGGTAGAGGCCACTCTATCTAGTAATATGTTCTCATTAATATTGTGAAGTATTGGTTGTCAGACATAATATATGAGGACATTATCATGATACAATTATAATATACAGTGGACCCAATCTATTTCATCTTACAAATTCAGGTTCAGACTGTGACATTTACTCATTGGTCCATATTGAGGGTGAATGGAGCTTCACCATTCCAGGGAGAGTGCGGAAACAGTTTGCTACATAAGAAGCACAGTACCTTCCACAGTTCTCCAGCACTAAGTTGAGAGTGCACACGGGTTTGAATGTTGCCACAGTCTCCCACTTGTGCCTCCAGACACCTCTGCAGGTTGGTGCAGAGGAAGGAGGAACCATAGCAGAGCTTTTTTCATCTCCACAGAAGCACAAAGGTAGAACTGTCCCTGCACTTTCCTGAGCAGGGGGCCTTCAATTATCTTTAGTGTTTACATAGTGATGAGGAGGCTGGCTGCCTGTATCATGTCCCCCTCCATGCATACCCA
This sequence comes from Terrapene triunguis, assembly GCF_002925995.2. NCBI lineage: Eukaryota > Metazoa > Chordata > Testudines > Emydidae > Terrapene > Terrapene triunguis. The sequence continues at coordinate 2,017,829 of NW_020664497.1, read as the reverse complement.
CAAAAGGGACAGAGAAAATCAGCCCACAATTTATTAATACAATCTCGAATTTCTTATGGGCTATCCATTATACCATGCTGCTGCTTCTATTCTGAGTCACTCTTCTTAGGAGTGAAGATAGAATAAGCTCTGAATTTCCTAGCATTTATGTGGTGAAGACTAAAGCATAGAATTATTTTAACATAATTTGCTTTGGCATTTATATGAGAAAAAACACTTGGGAAGCAAGTGCATGTCAGACATAACAATGAGAAAATATGGGGCTTTTATTTTTTTTTAAATTTATCTTATAACATGCAGTTATGTTCAGCAAACCCCAGCATGTCTGTTTAGGATGGAAATGAGGAAGATAACAGATTGCATAAGGTTTAATATTTCTAAGAGAAATTACAGTGTCAATATAAATGTACATGTATATTTAAAATTAAAGACCAAATCTTAAGTAAATACTACCTAACACATTTTATTTTAAAATGAATAAATAAAATAAATATCTTTATTTTTTAGTTCTCTTATTTTATTAGTTAATTGTTCTGTTGGATGTTTGTGGGCCTATTTGATTTTGATTTGATCACCACTGACGTAGGAAGTCCAAGGGGAATACTTTGATGAATTATTGTAATTTTATACACAAGGTGGTTCTCCATAGTTGTTTTGTGGAATATTTTCCAAAGATATTCCAGTAAATTCCTAAACATGTAAGAGATTAAGAGCATCTCACAGGCATGGGCAGCAATGCCCATATTGGTTTAATTACTTACAAATGCAGCACAATCTGTTTTAATTAAATGAGTCACAGTACATCTATTTTTGGCCCAGTCACTCAGTTGGTATCATGTATGGTGTTCTCTAAGGCCTTGCAACAATGTTCTTCCTTTTCATGACAAAGTACTGGTATATGAAGGCATAATTTATCTCATTTACACAACAGAAACAATATTTTTTAGAACTGACAATATTGAGACAAATAGGTTGTCAGTCTTAGGCCCTGGTCCTGCAAAGACTTAAGTGTGTGCTCCATTTTCACACACTCAGTAACCTAAATGAAATCAGTGAGTCTACTCACAGAAAAAAAAGTTAAGTCCATGCGTAAGTTTTGATCAGAAACTTTAAGAGTGGATTTAATATAGCAGAAGAGACTCAGGAACAAGACTACCGTACTTTCTGGGATGTTATATGCACTTTGTTCAGTAGCGGATAGGATGAAATGTGACTACATGGTGTGCTAGTGAGTGTTGGAAGAAGAGTTACTTTTATGGATCACTGGCAATCATTTTGAGTTTGATGGCAATAGTAACATATGGGATAAGTTCAGAGAAGATCAGTAGCCTTGTAAGCAGTTTAAAGTCAGGCTGAGTGGGATGAGGTGACAGAAGGTGAGGGGAGAGACATGTATCTTCTCTGGGAATTAAAGGGCGAAAAAGTAGATAACATAAAAACTGAGAAATTGATTCAATGTTGCATATGCTGAGCAGGATTTGGTCTCCAGGACCCGAAGTGCCTATTGCCCTCAGTGATTCTTTGGTTCTTACATTTTAGGAAATGCCTTCTTTCCATACTTTTCATTAAACAAAATGCCCTGAATCACAATGCTTTCCTATTTTGTTCCGGCAAGGGGGTATTTTCTTGAGTATTTTGGAATACTATTTAAATACTATGTAAATTCTAAATGGACCTCTTATTGTAACTCTTTAGCAGAAATATTTATATTGGTTGATGTGTTGGTTTATAGCTTATGGATCTTTTCTTGTTTGCTAATTAGATGATGTGGCAACTACCTAGAGTATTTCTTTTAGGAGTATAATTATGGTAGTTTATTTAACAAGGTGTGTAAATATGGAAATACAGAGGGAAGCACCATATTTTCAGTCACACTTTAAACTGAGATAAATTATTAGGATAAAGAAGCGATAAAGAAGAAATACAATAGCTGCCATCCATTTTGCATCCAGAGATAAGGTAACCTCAGGGTATATTTATTATTGTTTATTAATGATACATGGATCAAGCCCCAGCTACATTAAAGACAGAATTTCAATTTATGAACTACCATGAGAGCTGTGCTTCTCTGGGACAATGTAGATCACAAAGCTGAGAAGGTAGCATGTCTGAGCTGGGTACAAAGCAGTCTCAGTTGAGGGGATCAGCCTATGGAACAATCTTCCAGAGATCAGGGGGATCCAGAGTCTGGCCAACTTTAGGAAATGCTGCAAAACCTTCCTGTTTGAAAAGGCCCTTCCATTATAAGAATGACACTCAAAATCTGAACACACACTCTTCTCTCCTAAAAAAATGAATTAATAAAATGTAAACAATCATAACAAAAACTCCATTTTCAGGAAGAATTTCTACCCTGAACAGGGAGAAGTTTAGCAGAAACTCCATTAAATTTATTGGGGACTTATCTATTGCTGTAGATTTTCCATGGAAGGTATTCCAATACTATAGTGGCAGTAATTTAACATGTTTGTATATAGGTGTGTGTCTGTCTGTATTTGTATTATAGTAGCACCTAGAGGCTCCAGCCATGACTGGGCCCCATTCTTCCAGACAATGTGAAAAACATAGGAAGTAGAGCTGTTAAAAATTGTGGGTTTTTTTCACACAAATTTTGTTTCATTCAAAATTTTGTGTGAAAATTTTCATTTTCTCACTTAGAGAGAATGTTACTTTCTCTTTTAACTTTTTTATTTTCCCCTAACTTTTCTAGTGAGGTGAGGTTAAAAGAGAGAGAGAGAGAAGAGATGTGCCATAATTTTGAAATGAAAAAAAAATCATATTTCCCCATTTTTTATTTCAATAATTTTAAAAGCAAAAAAAAAAAAAAAAAGTTGACAAAACCCCATTTTTAAATTGAAAAAAATTATCATTGAAACTTTTTTTTGATGAGGACAGAAGTTACAATCTCAAATGACACAACAAGGGTAGGAAAGAAAACAGAAATGAGGTTACTATATCCAGATGAAACACACAATTTCTGAAACAAGTAGCAAAAAAAACAGGAAAGTTCTTGGTGAGGATTTTAAGATTAGCACATTAATGGCAAACAAGTTTAGTACCACAGAACTGCAACGTGCCTAATATTGTTGCGATTCCTGTATTTCAAAAAGGAACAAGAAAGAGGGCTAAGGAACTTGTATATTTGTGAACTGTGTCTGGCTAAGATATTAGAACCTAATGCCCAGTTCCACAGACTTCTAGGGGTTTGGATAAGCATTAAGGAGATACTGGCAAAACAGTTTGGTTAAAAGAAATACAGAGTTGAACCTTGACTCAAAATGTGATTTAGGTATGCCCCTGTGAGAGCCATATCTGGAGATATTATTATAAAATTTTATTACATTTCTGAACTTACTGTAATAGGGTATGTCTGCACAGCACACTCCTTTCGGTGGTGTGTAGAGTGCTTACATAGCTAGCTCCCATAGCACAGGTATAAGGAATACTGTAGACGGTGAGGCTCTGCTTAGGTGAGTAAACTGGATATAGGTATCCTACACAGCTCTCTACTAGCCCAAGCTATGCCTCCCCTTTCTGCTTTTCACACCACTGGGGAAAGGCTCCTGTAGTTCCCCACTGTGAACCGGCAGCTGCCCACTGCAGAAGCCTTTCTTTGCAGTAGGAAAAGGCTCTGGCAGCTCCCTGCTACAAGAGCCTTTCACTGACACATGTAGCTACATACTGCAGCATGGACACAGCCTGCTTTTCAGCAAAATCTACAAGAGCTGGTATCTACTCAAAAGCAGGATGACTGGGAGTTATTAAACTGAAAAACTCTGTAATGACGATAGCCCCGCTCTTGTAAAACGATCCATCTGGCCAAAAAGGTCTGCCTGCATGGATCACTTTGCAGGATTAGACTTATGTAAGCAACCATGGGAATGGGTAATAAAGAGAACACTGCTTCAGTGTTCATGTATATTTGCACCAGAAAAACACATAGTTTGGCTCAGCAACATCTAATGCAGATCTGGAGTTTACACAAGCCTGTTTGGAAATTGGCCAAAAAAAAAAAAAATCTGATGAGAACAGGGTTTACTGCAATTTCCCATTGTTTTCCTGTCTAAGTCAGTCAATTTCTTATGGAACTTTAGTATATCCAGGGCGAGTTTAGATGAATAAAGGGGGTATATGTCGACGTGTGTTTGTGTAAAAATTACTGTGCCTTTTTGAATCTCAGATTTCACTGGGAGAGAAGTCTGTGGGAGTTGACAGTATCTGACTGAATCACTTTATTAATTGTCATTGAATGAGCACTAGAAGTTGTAGAAGAAAATAAATATTTGAATTTGTATTTATATTACAATTAGGGCTGTCAATTAATTGCAATTAACTCATGCAATTAAAAATTAATTGCAATTAATCACATTGTTAAACAATAGAATACCAATTGAAATGTATTAATTTTTTTGGATGTTTTTCTACATTTTCAAATATATTGATTTCACTTACAACACAGAATACAAAGTGTACAGTGCTCACTTTATATTCTATTTTTATTACAAAAATTTGTACTGTAAAAATGAATAGTATTTTTCACTTTACCTCATACAAGTACTATAGTGCAATCTCTTTATCATGAAAGTGCAACTAACAAATGTAGATTTTTTGTTATATAACTGCACTCAAAAACAAAACAATGTTAAACTTTAGAGCCTCCAAGTCCACTCAGTTCTACTTCTTGTTCAGCTAAGACAAACAAGTCTGTTTACATTTACAGGAGATAATGCTGCCCACTTCTTATTTACAGTGTCACCTGGAAGTGAGAACAGACATTTGCATGGCATGATTGTAGCCGGCATTGCAAGGTATTTATGTGCCAGATATGGTAAACATTCGCATGCTCCTTCATGCTTTGGCCAGCATGCCAGAGGATGTGCTTCCATGCTGATGGTGCTCATTAAAAAAATAGTGTGTTAACTAATTTTGTGACTGAACTGAATTTTGTGACTGAACTGAATCCCCAATCCCCATCAGAACTCGAGAATTGTATGTCTCCTGCTCTATTTTACCCACATTCTGCCATATATTTAATGTTATAGTAGTCTCAGATGATGACCCAGCACATGTTGTTCATTTTAAGAACACTTTCACTGCAGATTTCACAAAACGCAAAGAAGGTACCAATATGAGATTTCTAAAGATAGCTACAGCACTTGACCCAAGATTTAAGAATCTGAAGAGTTTTCCAAAATCTGATCAGGACGGGGTGTGGAGCATGCTTCCAGAAGTCTTAAGAAAGCAACACTCCGATGTGGAAACTACAGAACCCGAACCACTAAAAAAGAAAATCAACCTTCTGCTGATGGCATCTGACTCAGATAATGAAAATGAACATGTTTTGGTCCGCACTGCTTTGGATTGTTATTGAGCAGAATCCATCATCAGCATGGGCACGTCTTCTGGAATGGTGGTTGAAGCATCAAGGGACATATGAATCTTTAGCGCATCTGGCACTTAAATATCTTGTGACACCAGCTACAACAGTGCCATGCGAACGCCTGTTCTTACTTTCAGGAGACATTGTAAACAAGAAGTGGGCAGTTTTATCTCCTGCAAATGTAAACAAACTTGTTTGTCTGAATGATTGGCTGAACAAGAAGTAGGACTGAGTGGACTTGTACACTCTAAAGTTTTACATTGTTTTATTTTTGAATGCAGTTATTTTTTGCTTATAATTCTACATTTATAAGTTCAACTTTCATGATAAAGAGATTGGACTACAGTACTTGTATTAGGTGAATTGAAAAATACTATTTCTTTTATTTTTACAGTTCAAATACTTGTAATAAAAATAAATATACAGTGATCACTGTACACTTTGTATTGTGTGCTGTAATTGAAATTAATATATTTTAAAATGTTGAAAAGAGACAAAAATATATAAATAAATGGTATTCTATTATTGTTTAACAGCGCGATTAATCACGATTAATTTTTGTAATCACTTGACAGCCCTAATTACAATATATTATTACCAGGAGAAAGAGGACCCAGGCAAAGACCTTTAAAGTAATAAATGGCCATGTTTAAGATTTAAAGGTGGTTAGTAATGGTAAAATAGAGTTGCTAAGGAGGGGAAGTGTTAAAATTCTTACCCCTGAATAACTAGCAATCTATACTGTGAGGAATGCTGTCTGTGTGCAGTCCTCAACAGCTAGCACTGCTCTGTCAATACTACATAATATATCACTAAGCTGATATTATGTACAAGTCATGGATCTAGGGTTTTACTTGTAGGTATGTACTGTCTTGAAAGAGAATCACTTTTATGTTTTTTAAACTCCCATTCTCCCAATTCTACTACTCCTTCTATGGTTTAGTACCACCTTACCCAACACATGTAAGGGTAGCAGGATTGAGTCCGGTATAACTCACGCTGCTTTTAGTCTGCACTGAAAGACTCTAAACCCAGAAAGGAAAGCTGGGTTAGTCTATGGATCACACATTGCTTGTACCATGCCTTTTCCCTTTTTGACAAAAAACACACCCGTCCTTTATGTTCAAAAAATTTCAGTCAGCTCTATTACAGACATAACCAATCTCACTCACTTGCATATATCACCTCTATGTTCTCCTTAATCCCCATCAGAAAACCTATTTTGGCATTTAGATATTTCTATATCTGCATATTTTCCTGCAGTCTTGTGCCCTTATCTTCTCTTGCAGTATATTAAGGGATAATGATATGAATCAAGCTATTTGACACCTTGCCAGCCTGGAGAGGAAAGCCAGGGGGAGGGGAAGCCTTACTTTTAAGGAGCTATTGATCAACCTCAATATGTGGAGTTCCAGTGTATATTAACCAGCTGATGTTGGCATTCATGTATGTGTGTGGTTTTTTTCTTGTTTTGCTAGTTTGTTTATTTCAATTCAGTTTCTGCTTTCAAATTAATTAGAAAATGATAAAGTTTATCAAGTATTACTTTAAGAAGCTTCCATGAAACAATGCCCTGTGCAGTGTAGCATTGCAGTCTTTGGATTTCATCCAACTCTATTGATTTTTTTAAAATAGCACTGTAAATCACTCAGTGTTTTATGTTGTTTGTAAGCTTGGAATCCAAGGCATGACATGGGGAGCAAGAGATAGTAGTACCACTTAGTCAAAACAAAAAACTAACTTCATTTTTCGGTTAGAAAAGTGCTTGAATTCTAGTGAGCCTTGTGAAACTTAACAAGCTTTGCTCAGTCCTGGCTATGTCTTTAGGCCCAGGTTCTTTAACCACTGAGATATTCAGAATGATTCTAACAAGACTGGAAATTACTACTGAGGCCAAAGATAAAATTAAAATCCTAAATCTTTCTAATTATATGTTTTGCAGTGTCTTTGAGAACCATTAGCAAGAAATCTCATGAGAGGCCATGTTACTGTAAATTTTCTTAACTGTTTTCTAGACCACAGAGGAGCATCAAAACTGTTGAGTTCTTAGCTGAACCAAACTCCCAAATCTCTGAGATTTGTCTGTTATTTGTTAAAATAATAAAATATTGACAACCATTTTTTTCACAAATATTGTTTTTGATGTTATCATAATTCTCAATTTTACTGTCCACAGAGAGTGAAGAGGTGTACCAACGCCAGGTGCTGTCTATTTCCTGTATCGTCTTTGGCATAGTCATAGCGGGCATGCTCTGTGCTGCGTTCTACTTCAAAACAAAGTAAGAGCCTTCATCTAGCATGTTTATTGTCTAGTCTGTCTTATTCCATGGCTTTCCAGCATGTTATAAACTGGTAATGTCTCTAAAGAGAGTCTAGAACAGCAAGTTTCTCCATGGTGATCTCAGAAGGCCCTGTACCTGAGTCTACACTCAAAATTAGGCTTTACAAGTGCTATGTGTTCTTTTTTCTGATATCTTTTGTCTCCCTTGAAGTAACAGGAAATGCTCTCTTCCTTGAATTTTCAGTACTAAGATGTTTATAGGCATATTCTGATTTCAGTTCCACCAATGTAAATCCAGTGCAATATTATAGGGCAATAAATGTTTTGTCCTTTTGGAGGAAAAAAAAGGTTAATCATACTGCCTCCTTTTGTGCTTCATTTCATCTCCCCTCCCTTCACTCCTCTTCTGTTTCTGTCAGCTGGAAACAAGGAGCATAATTAGCAGACATATACAGCTACATCTTCGCAGCCCACCAACAAGTGTTGATAGATCACTAGCATTCTATGGACAATAGTTTGTGAATAGTTCATCTAACTAAATAACATAGTAACAAGCAAGAAATGTATGAGCCTATACAATGTCCATCCCTGGTAATAAAATGCTTTCCAAACAGCTGTATTCTCTTTCCATTGTTTAATTTTTTCTCTCCTCCCCTCTCGACCATCATCTTTTAATATTGTTTGTTAAGTTATGTGTCTAATTTAAGTTGTAACCACCTCAGAGAAGGTACCTGGATGCTTATCCAAACCTCTTGTGTTTGCAAAATCTCATCAAAACTGCCTCCTTTATGATGTTTTGTCATTTCTGTTTTCAGATGAAATCAGGACTTGCACAAGCATTGTATGAAAATAGAAAAAAAAATAATAGTAAAAGTTAATAAATGTTTTTCAAACCTCAAGACAGTTTTGGTTTGAGTTTCAGGTGAAGGCTGAGGTTGGTTCAAATTTCATTGAAGTCCATTCACTCTGATTTGCTACATTAATTTTTCCAGAGTATGCCTTGAACCCAGAGTCTGAATGTAGTGTTGGTCAGATGGATATAGTGGGAGAAGAAATGGAACTTTTCTCTCCCTGCTCCTCTTTTCATATAGAACTTCTTCGTAGTGAAAATTGTGAGTGCAGCATGTAGCCTTGCCATAGAAAGCAAGGTTTAACTCGTATCTCAGATCTGCAAGGAATAGCTCTCCCTCCAAGGTGGGATTGGGAATTCAACTTGATCATGGAATGGATGCTGAGAGAAAGAGGAATTAAATGCTGAGTTGGAAGGACATACATACAGGCAATGGGAACAATGAGAGAAACATGCCTCTCTCCTCAAAAAACAAAACAAAACAAAACACAAACAGTTACTTAACTGTGTGTCCCCCTTTGCACCACTATGGAAGGATGGTGGGAATCTAGATCAGATCAGCACTCCAGTCCATTACAGTTCATGGGGAAGAGCGGGGATGGTGACTTATGTGCAGGAGCTCTGGTTGCTACAATTTTTCCACAGACTTGTGAGTCTGAATCATGATTCAGGAGATTGGGAAGGGATGAAGCTGGGATGGGGAAGGAACAGATGTCTGTGCCAGGATCTGGGAGATGAAGCTTAGAGAGAACTGGGGAGATGGAATAGTACTGTTACTGATGATTGCAGGTGAATGAACTTAATTCTTCCTTGGTGTCCAGAGCAAATTGCTCCAGTGGGGCCCTTATATACCTTACATGGAATTTGTTGTTGTAAATCCTATGTGAATGGGGTGTCTGGCTACAGTGCCATTTCCCAGAGGCCTTACACACCACACAAACAAACCAAATCCACCAGCCAGAGTGCCATCCCTAATTCTCCAAAGATAGCTACATCTGACTCCAGCACTATCACACTGTATCAGAAACTGAATTCCCTAACTGGCCTCCTCTTTTTGAGTCTTGTAAATCTGTGACATAGTCCCACCTCCTGGCTTAGACTTCAGGAGAGGCATCAGAGGCCATGTAACTACACAAACAGGTGGTGGTACAGGGTTTGCCCACAGGTCTGAAGGAGGTAGGCAGTGTTTGGAGACATCATGGATGTGTGGAAATGGCTGGACCTGGTCAGAGATGGAAAAGAAGCTGGATGCAGCCCTGTAGGTTTTGGAGTCCTTTCAGAGTGTTGTCTAAACCCTTCCCTTGATGACTGGAAGCACCATGGATTTGACTCCTTCCTCCAAAACCAGCATATCCTGGAGGATCCACTGTAGCCACAGGGCCATCTACATGGAAGCAGCCAACACCCTGATTCTTCACCCCCTATGGATCTGTTCTTACTCCCTGTTGACCTGGCTCTGTTGGAGTCACACTGTCAGCTTCACCTCTGTTAGTGGTAACCCAAAGGACCCCCTCCTCTGAAAGGGTAGTTCCCAGTCACAGCAGAGGATCTCCCTTGCTTTGCCCTCCCCACATATTCAGAGCCCTAGGACCACATATCATTGTATGTAGGGTAATATTTAGATTTATTTATGGCATGTCCAAAAAATTAAAATGTCCCTAAAAGTTAGAGAATCTCTGGTCTGACCTGAAGAAGAGCTCTGTGAAGCTCAATAGCTTGTCTTTTTTACCAATAGAAGTAGGTCCTATAAAAGATATTAACTCACCCACCTTGTGTCTCAGAGAATCTCTGATAGTGTTAGAAAAAATAATATTTACTTGAATAAAATCTAGAGTTACTTAACCTGACCATTACACAGTTCCTGTTGCTGGCCTCATATGATATTTTTCCATGTATTTTCAATATACATATTTAAAAACCAAACGAAACCTTTAAAATACATTGCCAGAGGAATTAAAAGACTCTGTCCTTCCAAGTCTTCATTTGGGGGTTATCAGAGAAGTATTTTAAGGGTTAAACATAGAGGGAGACTACTGCAAACAGAACCTGGACTGTTCTGTATCATTTTGATTTGTATGGACACTGATGACTTGAATTATCATTTCTGACTGAAGGGCAGAAATAACAGCAGTTAATACCATCTGTTAGCAGAACATCTGTAAAATAGAAAGAAGACCCATTTGTTTTGCAAATAATAACTTCAAAATAAATATTTTAATTGTCTAATGATTTTTAAGTAGTAACCAACCAAGACCAGCTGTTTCTGGCTTTTATAGTTTCTAGTACATCTTACAACTTGTTGCAGGAATTTAATATACACAAATCCATAATTAACTCTCGGTTCCATATTCATAAAATAGGATGAAAATGTCAAATAGTAGATAATTTTTGATTGGTGAATAAGCTTTTAGACTCCCAATTAAGTTTTTTCCAAATGTTAAAACGTTACAAGAGCTTAGTTGAATATCCCTGTGTGTTTAGATAACTGTGTGAGTGAAGAAATGTAGCCATACAGAAAGAAAGCCCCAGACTTACTTTCTTTCTCTTTCTTTCTGTCTCTATATAAATATAAAAATGAGGATTTTATTATTTTTTTTATTATTATATATTTTTATCCAAAAGTTTAATCATATTGTGCTACTTTTGGTAAGCAGTTTGGCTATCGTTATTTAGGTCACATTTTATATGAATATAAATATATGAATATATTTATAAATAGTTTATAAAAAGTTAACAAATCTTATAGATGTTTTAATAAATGGTTTATTGATGGTTATAGAGTCCAACAAGTGAGTAGTAGGTGGCCTCTGATCCTGGCTTGTAAGAAATTTAAATGTTTGTCCATTGGAATATGCTGAGTCATCTAAAACAAAATCATTTGCAGGAAAGGGTTGGTTTCCATGAAAATTCTGTTGGGAAAAAAAAAAAAACATTTAAAAATCATTGGCCCATCCCATTTTGACATTTTCAAAATGAAAAACTTCCATATTTTTGGTTCAATACAACTTTTTGTTTCAAAATTAAGTTAATGTAGAGAGGGGGAAAGGTAAAAGAAAAACAAATGTAAAGGGTCAAAATAGAAATGAAACATTTAGTATTGATCAAAACATTATGATTGACCCAATCTGAATGTTGTTCAGTTTGTAAAAAATTTTGAGATTTCAACTTTTCATCCCATGTGGGATGGTAAAAATGTCAAAGTCTCAAAAATTCTCACAGTATGGGAAACCCAGGACTATAACCTCTTCTACTAATGACCTTAAATTACCTACAAACATACTACTCACATTTGTAACATGTTTATACTGTCTGTTAATCAATTCTTAACCCTTTGTATGCTGTTTAAAACTAGATCCTTAATGTAGTGTTGGCATCAGAGGGCACTGAGTGCTAGATTGGTGGAACATTTTCAAAATGTGATGGAGTTTTTCACTGAAACATCAAATTTCAACACAAAAAGGGAAGAAAATCTTATTTCCTCCCCTCTGGGTTTTCTATTTCAGTTCAGCACCTTACTGAAAATACTTAGCTTTGTCCAAATTTAGGCTATTGCTGGTGTGAAGCGTGGTTCTTGCTCTTAGATGGGCTTGGTCTATACTTAAACATTATGTCAACTTAGCTACAACTGTCAGGGATGTGGAAAAACACACCCCTGACTAACACAGCTTTGCTGACAAAACCCCAGTGTAGACGCAGCTCTTTTGATGGAAGAGAGCTTCTGTTGATGTTGCTAACATTTTTGGGGGAGGTGTTGTTCCTACACTGACAGAAAAAACTCCTTCTGTTGGTGGTCAGCTGCGTCTGCACAAGGGGTCTATGCCGGTATAGCTGTCTCAATGTAGGCTTTATAAGGCCACCCAAAGAATGCTGCTGCAGCTGTGTATACTATTTTCTGTAGGAAAAAAATAAATGTAATTAGTTTTTATGGGTAATTTAAAGTCTAATGGAGTCACTCTGTAGCTTATCAAGGCTGAATGAACAGTCACAGAGATAAAAGGCCAAAGAATGTGTCCAGTTAATAATCACTGCCCAGCTGGGCTGTTTGGATTCGAAAGATAAAAGAACTATTTAAAATGCAGATTATTGCATCCCATCCTCAGTGATGTACTGATTTTAGGACTCAAATTGATGGTACAGTATGGCACTAGATGTAGAAATTCAGTAATGAAATCTGTAATTGTATGCTGAACATTGCTTGTCATTATGGCTCAGCTAGTAGCATCCCCCGTCTCTAGCACATAGGGTTGTGAGTTTAAGTCCCACCCAAGAGTTTGTCTTCTTGCCAGTTGGGCTGATATCCAGTGCTTTTCCTGCGTGTATGGGGAAAGCAGGACTGTTAAAGTCATTAAACCAAGATCAAATCTACAATGCTTTTCAGGTAAAAGTCAAAGATCCTATGGCCGTTTTCATAATAAATCGGCAATAACAATGGTTTCTTGGCCAAAAATCTCGGCTACAAATGAAAACATGTTCTTTAATCTTTCAAAGCTATTTGTGAGCTATGTTGAATGCACAGTGGATGCTCTATTTTCTTACAAAAATACTACAACACCAGTATCTAGTTTAATATTATAGTGCAGTATTTTAATATACTTTTATACATTTATATACATTTAAAATCAGGATCTGTTTTCTTCCCTGCTTCAAGCTTCATTAGATAATGTTTGCTGCATTGAAATATATGGAGATACTGGTAGATTAGCTACCAGATTGACATGTTTGTTAATCCACTAGGAGCTATCTGTGTTTAATTACTCTACCTAAAGTTCTTAGCATCACTGATGAAAGACAAGATGAGGCTGGGGGTGGGGGAGCATGGATATAAGAATATCATAGTTATTGTAATGGAAAAAACAAGTGCATTTCTATATGAATTGTATTTCTGCCTGCAGGAAACAAACTAAACAAATTCAGGAACAGCTGAAAGAGACAGAGAATGGGAAAACCTATAGCCTTAATGCTTCCAGCATGATGGCAAAATCAGAAACCATGGCACAAAGCCGAGTCCAGCTGCAAAATGTAAGTAATTTTGCCAACTGCAATACTTAATTGTCTGGCTGAGTTTGTGGTGTTGATAGCATCAGACTTGCTTATTGCTATTACTCAGACATAACCTTAGTTCACACCCGTGATTGGTAGAAGAATGGGGGAAAGATATTTCACTTTACTTTCAACTGATTTTAAACTGTCCAATATAATGTATTAAGAATAAAAATGGTTCTGCATATGAAGATTGTATGGATTTGTTGTTGTAAACTCCAGCTTCTAAATAATTCCAAAAGCTGGAACTAAATGTATGCATGTACGGCAATATAAAAAAAAATAGAAAGATCATTCTCCAGTGAAGAAACTCCAGATAATCTTGTGAACTTGACCTTAGATGAAATAATATTAGACCACAACCAAAAGAGTTTAGTTGTCCATAAATAGCGTTGTACATAGCTATCATCTGAATCCAGTGACATGTAATTTTACATGCAATCCCACAAGCATCAGATATGTAAAACAAACGAAGATTGAAACAAGGAAATTATGTGTGATAAATCCCAAAGTATTTATCTTACATTCCTAGTCACTTTCCAAAGGATGTCTCCCCACCCCCACCCCTTCCCACAAATCGCACACTGTTAGTACTGTCCACTTTTAATGAGCAAAGATATGCGAAGAAACGAACAAAGACAGTGGACCAAGGGAACAAAGACCCTGCTAGCATACCCAGAAATACAGCATAATGGGCAATCACATGAGATGTATTAAAGCCTCTCCAAATGCTTAAATCTTTCTGAGTTTGTATTTTATTTGTGAATCTAAGAAATCATCGTACAAAATGTAATTTATACTCTACTGAACAGATGTACTAAGACAATGAAATGCAAAACCCATAAATGAGAATCCTGTCTCTCTCTCAAATGTTGTTAAGCTTCATTTTACCACAGTAGTAGATTTGTTTCTTTTTCTTTGTGATAGATGAGAGAAACAATAGGCTTTCATCATGGATCACAATTCAGTATTCAATAAATTAAGGTTACCTCTTAACCTCTCACCTTCCATACCAGCTCCAGCTGAGGGTTTGTCAGACCTTACAAGATTTGAGGGGTTTCAGTCTAGCCAGATTCCCCCCAAAAACTGAGATGCAGCAGGAAATAGGGAAGAACATTTGTACCTCTGAGTCAATATTAAAACAATCCCTCCCCACAGGTTCCTAAACTCATACTGTAGCCTCATCCATGCTTCAGCCAAATTTGTTTGCTGAACTGGTTCAAAGGCCTGATCCAAAGCCCAGTGAAGTCAATGGAAATCTTTTCAGTGACCTCCATGGACTCTGAATAAGATTCTAATATATGGGTCCAGATTCATCAATACACTCTAGTTGCTTTTGCGTTGCCTGGGTGATACGGAGCACCAATTCAACAGCCAATTAAGCTATTTTGTATCACTGGGGAGTGCTAAGCACCTGGCTCATAATTGTGAATATGACACTCATTTTTAACCAGTTCATGCTAACTTACTTCATATTTAGTTTGGCTAAGCAGAGGGGATAGGGTTAACTTTGTTTAGATCAAGTTAGCCTTAAACAATATAAAACTGTTTAGAACCGGTTCAGCAAATGCAGATTGAATACAAGACTAGACAGAACCTGCATTGCTGAAGGGAAGACTTTTGGATGATCACACAATGTGCATTAAAGGTATGGCGCCTTTTTTGTGCAGAGTAGCTCCAGTAAACTGACCTACTTCCAATTCATGATACCTATTAAAATTCCTCCTGGTTTAATTTCATCTGGTTCAGTTACTCTTCATTTTTCCCCTTCTTCTTCTTCTCCTCGAGTTCTTGTCACAGAACTGTGCACAAGCAATGGCTCTTTGTATTGCTACAGCGAGGTTCTTCTTCGTATAGGTCTCCCCAAAGAGTTGGCAAATGAGCAGGTGCTCCATGGGCTGCACCTCGCATATATTTGTGTCATTAGAGTGCACCCCATTTGATCATATTAGTCTTTGATCTGCTAGTTTGCGTGTGCAAGTGGTTCAGGCAGCTCCTCTTTGACCAGTCTGTATTGGCCCCTCTGGTAAGATCCTCTTGGGGTTCCAGATCTATTTCAGTGCATCCTACTATGCATAGTCTTTCATTCCATAACCTCATCATGCCTAGCCAGTTGTCGTATCCAAAGGCACAACATTGGTTATAAAATTCTTTCACAATTTAAGACATTTGATTATTCCTGTGTGACCATAAAATGGATGCCTTAGATCTTTCATCTGCTGTGATCTTTCTCTTTGGCTTGCTACCTTCCTCCTGATATCAGGTGGTGCAATGACAGCCATTAAGTACAGGCTGTCCTTTGGTGTTGGCTTTAGACATCCTGTTATTCCACGACAACTGTCATTTAAAACAGGGTCTAATTTCTTAGCATGGACAGATCATTCCTACACTGGATAGTCATACTGTGCTATGGAGTAGCACAAGGCAATAGCAGTGGTTGGCAAAGTAGCTGGATTGGCTCCCCATGTTGAGGTAACCAACTTTCAGAGGTTGTTGTTACGGACGCTAACTTTCCCTTTTGTCTTCTCTACATGGACTTTGAAGGAAAGTGTCCGGTCCAATGTCACCACCAGGTAGACAGGGTTTGGATGATTAGCCACTAGGGTTTCATCCCAGGTGATGATTAATTTCTGCTTGGCTTCTCAATGGCATAGATGAAAAGCTGTGTCTTGGTCTGGTGGACACGAAACCGGTTCTTATTCCTCCTTACAAAAGCTTTTGTGAAGGTTGCTGATTCAGAATACCTATGTTACCATAGGTGTGTTACCAGCACATCTGTGGTTACCAGCACATTAGCAGGTGAAGTGAAGTCTGTAAAGTGCTTTTTGTGATCCTTTGCTCTAACCTATGCTATATATAATAGGTCTCAAATATTACTATGTATATTGTCTCTTTCCCTTTCTTTTTAATTGTCAAATATATTTTGCTCCAACTTTGTAAATAATTATTTAGTGTCTTTTGAGCATTTGACAAACACACCATAAGCTTCACTGATGTCCTATTCTATTGTCATCATAATAATGCTTATTATGAACCTTTATAATGGTCATGATAGCTGAAGGGGTAGTTTGTGGATTCCAGTTTTGGGGGATTTGAAATAATAAACAATAACAATGGTTTTCAGCCGAAGTTTGCTTACCAGCCAGTGCTATTCAGAATGGTGATTACCAATTATGGTAATTAACACACTGTTTTCCAGATCTTGTTGCTGCTGGCAGGGAGATGCTCTAGCCTTGCTTTTAATGTATTTTCCCTTTGGGAGCAAGGACATCAAGGAAGAAAAAATAGAATGACCTTGCACGGTTAAGGATATAGCATAACTGCAGGGTAATAATGGTTTCTATTGTTGGAAAAACTTTAGTGCAGGAAGGCTCTTCATTAAATATTCATAAACCATCACAGTAAAACAACAACAACAAAAAAAGACTTTCAAACTAGTTCCCAAAAGTGCAAAATATCAACCCTTAGGGGGCAAATCCTGCCTCCTCCTCAAAAGCTGTAATGGGGTTCTGGTGTGAAGGGACTGGTAGCAGAACATTGATGGGGAGGCAGAGCATTCCCATGAGGAAACAGAAGTATATTGGGACCACACAGCACTACTTCAGTCACTGAGCTGTAGTAGTCTCCATGGAACTTTGCCTCAGCAGCTCACAATCTGTTGATGATGGGAAGGATTCCACACCCAGCCCAGAAACTTCTCTCCAGGGCCCAGTCCAGCTAGTTAGACAGGGCGCTAGGCTGATCATTTGGCCCCCTAAGTGCATATTGTTGCCCTGATCCTTCTCCCATTGATGTCAAAGGCAAAAGTCAAAGTGACTTCAATGGAAGTATGATTAAGCCTGTGCCATGGCAAAAGATGGATGATGAAGATCCACCCTCCTTCAAAAAATTAGACATGCTTAAGTGGCATCCATGAGAATTGTTCATTGGGGATATTTAGCAACTACTGAACCCTGATAACTGACAATGGGGGAACCTCAGAAGGCTTAGATATTTGATTTTCATATGTCCCCCAAAAGTGTGCTTCTATAAATCTTTGAAGTCTTCTCCTTGCCTACCCCTTTGAGTGAATCCCCAAAATCTCCCTCCCTCTTTCCTACCTCACAAGCTCCCAGACTTAACTCCTCCTTCTCTAAACTGGGTCTGGTGACTCCTCCAAATTTTATACCCAGCTTATTTTCCCTCCTGTTCTCTGTAATAGTTGTGAAACTGGGTAAGGTAGACAATGTTTGTGTAAGGTTTATGAGTTTAATAAAGTCAAATGGCTGTGGTATTTCAGGCCACTGTTAAACATCTGCCGTATGCTAATCTAGAGGTTGGTACATTTCATTTGTGGGTAAAGTGATCCCAATGCACAGATTCTTCGAAACATGCTAGCCTCGCTCTCCCCTTTGGAAGAGGTCCAAAACACAATTAGTGGTACTCAGCTAACTTTGCAAAGAGGCTGGCTTTAAAGGAGCTCAACCAATTACAGTGCAAGGGTGCCACCTCTTCCCGCCACCTTTTTAAAATTGGAGATTGGTAAATCAGGGTTGTATTGTTTATACTTCAAAAGGCACTTTGGGTTTCTGTTAATGAGAGGTACTACGTTAATATAAATAAATTATTATTGTACTATTGTAGGTACACCCTATATTTCATTTTGAACCAAGCATTCAAATTGATTACAAATTTGCATTTCACTCTAGCCTAACTCATTATATTTGCAGCTGTTGCAGGAAAATATGGATTAATAAATCTCAATCCTTCTGATAGCCCACTTCCGTGCCAATTAAAGATTTCTTTACAACAGCTTGATTATGAAAATCACATACAAGGTTAAAAACTCTGGATGTTTGCTTTCAAAATACTTTCCATTTGTAATGCAGTCTCTTGCTGCATCCTAAACTAAATGTTATCTAGTTGGAATTCATGTTTCAAATTGCGGTGTGGGATGTTCCCCTAAATTCATTAAACATTCGTATGGAAGGGTTGCCTTTACAGTTATTTAATGAGATGTGAAATAGATGCTCAAGTTAAGCAACATGATATTCAGAAAGCAACAGGGATTGCTGATAGTATGAAATGTAGAAGCATTAGAATTCAGATTGTTCACATCCTTTATTTTTGTGTCTCCCTTCAGGAGAATATCCACAGCTAGGAAAGGAAGGCTACCTAGCAATATGTGGCGTTGTATTGCCTGGGCAGATCCACATTGTAGGACTCATGTGCCAGGCATGTGAGCTACAGAACATATGGTATTAAATCTGTTGGGGGGGGGTCAAGTCACCCATATGTTCCAGAAGTGACCCCACCCTATACTTCTCCTCAGTTTCTTAATGCTTAATGAAAGCATTCCAATAATGTCTCTGGAGAAGAGAAGAGGGAGAATAAGTGTAGATTTGCAGGTGCAATACACTTGGAGAGCTCCATTTACCAGGAGATTACATTCATTTCTTCTTTATGAATTTCTTCTGCAAGTCCACCCCTTTTCTCCCCCATACTAGACTAACCATCATCCACAAATTCTGTAATTCTATAAAACAAATCAGCAATCTTGTTTGTTAGGGAAGAATTATTATTTATAAACTTCTGCTGCTTATAGCTTGCAATTCTATTATCCCCCAGGTATTTGTTGAGCTTTTTCCTCGTAACACTGCTTCCATTATTTTGTTAGGGATATAGTCTGGATTTATCTGATAGTAATGGCCAGGATTACTCTAATTTTCTTGTTTGAACAGTGTTACTACATTTATTTTTTCCTATTTCATTCCCATTTGTCTGTCACTTTTCAAAAATAATCTCCAGCAATACAGCCAGCTAATTCCTGGGGTGTCTTGAACCTGGATCAGTTTGTGGATCTGTACATATTTTCCAAGTCTTGTAATACTCTACTTGTTATTGATCAATAGTTATTTTTATCTCTTTACTAGTCATTCAAACTTCCTTTGTGATTTTTTTTTCTCATTAAAGACATATTTAAAGAAGGCAGTAGTTCTGTTATTGTTGAGTCATCATTGATTTAAATTTCAGCCTACTGCTTGTCTAGTACTACTACTTTTCCCATGATATATTTGTAAAATCACCTTATTTCCCCTCCCCACCCCCATAACCCTTAGCATTCACTCATAAAGGGACAGATTTTGTCTGTTCTTAATGCAGCTACTTTGGGGAGTAAGAGGGAGAAAGATCCCTCTGTCCCTGTGTGACCACATTAGGGCTCCCTAGATTTTAAGGGAGCTATTCCACCCTTGCCTGTGCAAGTGACAGAGACGGGGGAGACATGCAAAGAGAATGCTCCACCTTTCTTATCCTCAGAAGAAAAGGCAGGAAATTGAGACTCGCCGGTGTTCTTCCTGGAGGTGGGAAAGGGGATCAACCATACTTCAATGCTCAATCTAGCCCTAAGGTGGTATTTTATCCATGTTGCTTTTTTGTTGTCTGTGTCTACCTACCCTGCAAGGCTTTTTATACTCAGAACGTTCTTGTTGGTCACTGACTACTTCTTTCATTTCCACTAAAGATTTCCTTTAACTCTCATAATTTTGAGTAGCCCTTTGTGAAGCAAACTGGCCAAATTTTTGCATTCACCTTGACCAGCGAAACTGTGGGTTGTCAACCTAATTAAAATTCCTTATAGGAATTCCTGACCTCTTTTAACACCTGTGGATTTTAAAACTTCCTGCCATTGCACCTTACTCAGTAGATCTCTTAATTCCCCATCACCTTCTTTCCTGATGTCCAGTACTCTTGTTTTGCTGCATTTTGTGGTCACGTTATTCACCATGCTTGGTTCAAATACTTGTGGTCACTGGTTCCAAACTTTCCTATTATTCTCATATTCCTCACTATCAGGGATAAAAATGCCTTTTCTCAGTCTTGTCACTTTTTGCTGGAGTGTGTAATAAATAAATTCTTTATTGAACTATTCTATAGAAATACAGAGTAATTTGTTGCACAGCAAGATGGTGACATTTAAAGCTCCTTAATTTGTTGGGGGAAAGGGAGCGAAATATGTTTTGGCCTATGGGATGATCAGAACTGTCAGAAAGTTCAACAGCAAATTTTTGACCTCCATTGAACCCCTTGAGTGTTTGGGACATACACTGTAGTTTTGGCAGAGCTGTGATTTAAACGAACTATCATGGGAATGTTGGCAGTTAAATATTGACCACACTAGACCAGCAGTAATGAGAGAG